>NC_080378.1:76950864-77046094 GCF_014773155.1 Arachis stenosperma | reverse complement strand
AAGGTCTAAACCTTGTCTGTGGTATCAGAGTAGATTCAAGGATTGAATGACTGTGACGAGCTTCAAACTCCTGAAGGATGGGCGTTAGTGACAGACGCAAAAGAATCACTGGATTCTATTCCAACCTGATTGAGAACTGATGAGCGGATAATTTGTACGCTTTTTGGCATGTTTTTAGTATTTTTGGTAGTTTTAGTTGAGTTTTTATTATATTTTTATTAGTTTTTAGTTAAAATTCACTTTTCTGGACTTTACTATAAGTTTGTGTGTTTTTCTGTGATTTCAGGTATTTCTGGCTGAAATTGAGGGATCTGAGCAAAAATCTGATCCAGAGACTCAAAAGGACTGCAGATGCTGTTGGATTCTGACCTCCCTGCACTCGAAGTGGATTTTCTGAGCTACAGAAGCCCATTGGCGCGCTCTCAACGGCGTTGGAAAGTAGACATCCTGGGCTTTCCAGCAATATATGATAGTCCATACTTTGCCCAAGATTTGATGGCCCAAACCGGCGTTCAAAGTCACCTCAAGAAATTCCAGCGTTAAACGCCGGAACTGCACCAAAATGGGAGTAAACGCCAAACTGGCATAAAAGCTGGCGTTTAACTCCAAGAGGAGTCTCTACACGAAATGCTTCAATGCTCAGCCCAAGCACACACCAAGTGGGCCCGAAATGGATTTTTATGTCATTTACTCATCTCTGTACACCTAGGCTACTAGTTTTCTATAAGTAGGACCTTTACTATTGTATTTTCATCTTGGTTCTCTGGTTCCCTCTCCTGGGGCCGAAACCATGATCACACTATCACTTATGTATTTTCAACGGTGTAGTTTTACACCATAGATTAAGGTGTGGAGCTCTGCTGTACCTCGAGTATTAATGCAATTACTATTGTCTTCCATTCAATTCCGCTTGTTCTTGTTCTAAGATATCACTTGTTCTTCAACTTGATGAATGTGATGATCCGTGACACTCATCATCATTCTCACCTATGAACAAGGGTGACTGACAACCACTTTTGTTCTACAAGCAACCAAGGCTCTAGTGAATATCTCTTGGATTCTTTAATCGGAATCTTCGTGGTATAGGCGGACCTGATGGCGGCATTCAAGAGAATCCGGAAGGTCTAACCTTGTCTGTGGTATTCTGAGTAGGATTCAATGATTGAATGACTGTGACGTGCTTCAAACTCCTAGCAGCGGGGCGTTAGTGACAGACGCAAAGTATCAATGGATATTATTCCGGCCTGACCGAGAACCGACAGCTGAATTCCGCTATGCCGTGACAGGGCATATGCCAATCGCTTTCACTGAGAGGATGGGAGGTAGCCACTGACAATGGTGAAACCCTACACGAGCTTGCCATGGAAAGGAGTAAGAAGGATTGGATGAAGACAGTAGGAAAGCAGAGAGACGGAAGGGAATGCGTCTTCATACGCTTGTCTGAAGCTCTCACCAATGACATACATAAGTATCTCTATCTTTATCTTTATGCTTTATTCGTTTATCACTATACCCATTTGAGTCTGCCTGACTGAGATTTACAAGGTGACCATAGCTTGCTTCATACCAACAATCTCCGTGGGATCGACCCTTACTCACGTAAGGTATTACTTGGACGACCCAGTGCACTTGCTGGTTAGTTGTGCGAAGTTGTAGTGATCACAATTTCGCGCACCAAGTTTTTGGCGCCGTTGCCGGGGATTGTTTGAGTATGGACAACTGACGGTTCATCTTGTTGCTTAGATTAGGTATTTTCTTCAGAGTCTTAAGAATGAATTCTAGTGTTTCAAGGTGATGTTTTATCATCACCAAAGCTGATTGATTCTCATCAATTTAGCTCTTGAATGCAATGTCCTGCTGAAGCTTGGCCGGCCATGTCTAATTTCTTTAGACTAAAGCTTTAGACTAACATTGCATGATTCCTGGAATTCTCATTAAGAATTTTGATATCTTTATTTCTTTTCCACCTAATTTTCGAAAAAAGCCAAAAAAAATTACAAAATCATAAAAACCAAAAATATCTCTTGTTTGAGTCTAGTGTCAGTAGTATACAAACTGCTAAGTTTGGTATCTTGCATGCATTGTTATTTGATTTTATTTGCATTTTGATTATTCCTTATTATTAAAAATCCAAAAATATTTTTAATTTGTGTCTTTTCAAGTCAATAATACAGAGAATTGAAGATTCAGAACATACTGCAGAGGAATCACACAGAAAAAGCTGGGCATTCAAAAATGCCCAGTGAAGAAGACAGACTGGCGTTTAAACGCCAGCCAGGGTACCTGGTTGGGCGTTTAACGCCCAAAAGGGTAGAGTTTTGGGCGTTAAACGCCAGAATGTGCACCATTCTGGGCGTTTAACGCCAGGATGGCACAAGGGGGAAGATTTTTTTTTCAAATCAATTTTTTCAAGTTTTCAAAGTTTTTCTAAATCAAATCTTTTTCAAATCATATCTTTTCAATCAAATGTTTTCAAAATCAATTTCTTTCCTTTTTCAAAGATACTTATTAACAATTAATGATTTGATTGAACATCTCAAGTTTGTTGCCTTTTCTGTTGAGAAAGGTTTAATGTTTGAATCATATCTTTTCTTGTTAGGCAAGTCATTAATTTTTAAAATCAAATCTTTTTTAAAATTGTTTTCAAATATTTTTTAAAATTGTTTTCAAATCATATCTTCTCAATCACATTTTTTTTAAACCAATCATATCTTTTTAACCACATCTTTTTCAAAATAGTTTTCAATCAAATCTTTTTTTTTATTTCTAATTTCAAAATCTTTTTCAAAAATCACTTGATTTCTTTTCCACTCTTATTTTCGAAAATCAATTAAGTGTTTTTCAAAATGTTTTCAAAATCTTTTACTTAATTTTCGAAAATTACTTCCCTTCTTCTCACATCCTTCTATTTATGAACTAACTCTATTCCTTAATGCAAAATTCGAACTCCATCTTCTTTGATAAGTTCGAATTTTCTACTTCTGTCTTCTATTTCTCTTCTTCCTCTGATACCTTAAGGAATCTCTATACTGCGACATAGAGGATTCCACATCTTCTTGTTCTCTTCTCTTTCATATGAGCAGAAGCAAAGACAAAGGCATTCTTGTTGAAGCTGACCCTGAACCTGAAAGGACCTTGAAACGAAAGCTAAGAGAAGCTAAGGCACAACTCTTTGTTGAGGACCTGACCGAATTCTTCAAGGAAGAAGAACCCATGGCAGCCGAAAACAACAACAATGCCAACAATGCAAGGAAGGTGCTGGGTGACTTTACTGCACCTACTCCCGACTTCTATGGGAGAAGCATCTCTATCCCTGCCATTGGAGCAAACAACTTTGAGCTTAAGCCTCAACTAGTTTCTCTAATGCAACAGAATTGCAAGTTCCATGGACTTCCAATGGAAGATCCTCATCAGTTTTTAGCTGAGTTCTTGCAAATCTGTGATACAGTCAAGACTAATGGGGTTGACCCTGAGGTCTACAGACTGATGCTATTCCCTTTTGCTGTAAGAGACAGAGCTAGAATATGGTTAGACTCACAACCTAAAGAAAGCCTGGACTCTTGGGAAAAGCTAGTCAATGCCTTCTTGGCAAAGTTCTTTCCACCTCAAAAATTGAGTAAGCTTAGAGTGGAAGTCCAAACCTTCAGATAGAAGGATGGAGAATCCCTCTATGAAGCTTGGGAAAGATACAAACAATTAATCAGAAAATGTCCCTCAGACATGCTTTCTGAATGGAGCATCATAGGTATCTTCTATGATGGTCTCTCTGAACTATCCAAGATGTCTTTGGATAGCTCTGCTGGAGGATCTCTTCATCTGAAGAAGACGCCTACAGAAGCTCAAGAGCTGATTGAAATGGTTGCAAATAATCAATTCATGTACACTTCTGAAAGAAATCCTGTGAACAATGGGACTAGTCAGAAGAAAGGAGTTCTTGAGATTGACACTCTGAATGCCATACTGGCTTAGAACAAGATATTGACTCAACAAGTCAATTTGATTTCTCAAAGTCTATCTGGAATGCAAAATACACCTGGCAGTACTAAGGAAGCTTCATCTGAGGAAGAAGCTTATGATCCTGAGAACCCTTCAATGGAAGAGGTGAATTACCTAGGAGAACCCTATGGAAACACCTACAATTCTTCATGGAGAATCACCCAAATTTCTCATGGAAGAATCAAGAGAGACCTCAACAAGGTTTCAATAACAATAATGTGGAAGAAACAGGTTAGCAATGGCAAGCCTTTTCCATCATCTTCTCAGCAACAGACAGAGAGTTCTAAGCAGAATACCTCTGACTTAGCAACAATGGTCTCTGATCTAATCAAAACCACTCAAAGTTTCATGAATGAAACAAGGTCCTCCATCAGAAATTTGGAAGGACAAGTGGGTCAGCTGAGCAAGAAAATTATTGAACTCCCTCCAAGTGCTCTTCCAAGCAATACAGAAGAAAGTCCAAAAGGAGAGTGCAAGGCCATCAACATGGCCGAATTTGGAGAGGAAGGAGAGGAAGTGAACGCCACTGAGGAAGACCTCAATGGGCGTGCACTGACTCCACTGAGTTCCCCAATAAGGAACCATGGGAATCTGAGGCTCAAAATGAGACCATAGAGATTCCATTGGACTTACTTCTGCCTTTCATGAGCTCTGATGAGTATTCTTCCTCTGAAGAGGATGAGTATGTCACTGAAGAGCAAGTTGCTGAATACCTTGGAGCAATCATGAAGCTAAATGACAAGTTATTTGGAAATGAGACTTGGGAAGATGAACCTCCCTTGCTCACCAAAGAACTGGATGACTGTCTAGGTAGAAATTACCTCAAAAGAGACAAGATCCTGGGAAGTTTTCCATACCTTGTACCATAGGCACCATGACCTTCAAGAAGGCCCTGTGTGACTTAGGGTCAAGTGTGAACCTCATGCCTCTCTCTGTAATGGAGAAGCTAGGATCTTTGAGGTACAAGCTGCAAGAATCTCACTAGAGATGGCAGACAACTCAAGAAAACAAGCTCATGGACTTGTAGAGAATGTCTGGTAAAAGTTGAAGACCATACATCCCTACTGACTTCATAGTCCTAGAGACTGGGAAGTGCATGGATGAATCCATCATCCTTGGCAGACCCTTCCTAGCCACAGCAAAAGCTGTGATTGATGTTGATGGAGGTGAATTGATCATTCAAGTGAATGAAAAATCCTATGTGTTTAAGGCTCAAGGATATCCCTCTGTCACCATGGAGAAGAAGCATGAAGAGCTTCTCTCAAATCAGAGACAAACAGAGCCTCCACAGTCAAACTCTAAGTTTGGTGTTGGGAGGCCACAACCAAACTCTAAGTTTGGTGTTGAACCCCACATTCAAACTCTAAGTTTGGTGTTGGGAGGTTCCAACATTGCTCTGAGTATCTGTGAGGCTCCATGAGAGCCCTCTGTCAAGCTACTGACATTAAAGAAGCGCTTGTTGGGAGGCAACCCAATGTTATTTTTTCTATTTTCTTTTGTTATTTTACTTTATTTTGTAGGTTGATGATCATAAGAAGTCACAAAATCAATTGAAAAAGCAAAAACAAAATGAAAAACAGGAAGAAAAACAGCACACCTTGGAGGAAGAACCCACTGGCGTTTAAACGCCAGTGAGGCTAGCAGTTGGGCGTTTAACGCCCAGTCTGGCACCATTCTGGGCGTTTAACGCCAGAAAGGGGCACCAGACTGGTGTTAAACGCCCGGAAAGGGCAAGAACCTGGCGTTAAACGCCAGAAAAGGGCACCAGCCCGGCGTTTAACGCCAGAATTGGCTCAAAACGTGAATTTTCTTGCCTCTTGGTGCAGGGATGACTTTTCCTTGACACCTCAGGATCTGTGAACCCCACAGGATCCCCACCAACCCACCACACTCTCTCTTCTTCTTCACCCATTCACCAATCACCTAAACACCACTTCTTCCCCTAATGGCCGAAACACAAAGCCATTCCCTTCTTCCTCATTTCTTCTTCTTCTACTCTCTTCTTTCTTCTTTTGCTCGAGGACGAGCAAACCTTTTAAGTTTGGTGTGGTAAAAGCATTGCTTTTTGTTTTTCCATAACCATTTATGGCATCCAAAGCCGGTTCAACTGAGAAGGCATGACCTCAAGCCCATCACTAAGAAGAAGATGGAGCAAACAAGAGACCCCTCTCATCAAGAGATCCCTAAGATGCCTCAAGAGATGCACTTTCCTCCACAAGACTATTGGGAGCAACTGAACACCTCCCTAGGAGAATTGAGTTCCAACATAGGACAACTAAGGGTGGAGCACCAAGAACATGCCATCCTCCTCCATGAAATTAGAGAAGATCAAAGAATCATGAGAGATAAGCAACAAAGACAAGGAAGAGACATTGAGGAGCTCAAGCACTCCATAAGACCTTCAAGAGGAAGAACAAGCCGCCATCACTGAGGTGGACCCGTTCTTTAATCTCCTTGTTCTTTATTTTCCTGTTTTTCGAATTTTAGTGCTTTATGTTTATCCATGTTTGTGTCTTATGATCATTAGTGTCTTAGTGTCTATGCCTTAAAGCTATGAATATGAATCCATCACCTTTCTTAAATGAAAACTGTTTTTATCACAAAAGAACAAGAAGTACAGGATTTCAAATTCATCTTTAAAACTAGCTTAATTAGTTTGATGTGGTGACAATACTTGTTGTTTTCTGAATGTATGCTTAAACAGTGCATATGTCTTTTAAATTTGTGGTTCATGAATGTTAAAATTGTTGGCTCTTGAAAGAATGATGAAAAAGAAGACATGTTACTGAGGATCTGAAAAATCATAAAAATGATTCTTGAAGCAAGAAAAAGCAGTGAATACAAAAAAAAAAGAAAAAGAAGGAGAAAAACGAAAAAAAAAGGGGAGAAAGAGAAAAAGAAAGAAAAAGAAAGAAATAAAGTTGTGATCCAAGGCAATAAGAGTGTGCTTAAGAACCCTGGACACCTCTAATTGGGGACTTTAGCAAAGCTGAGTCACAATCTGAAAAGGTTCACCCATTATGTGTCTGTGGCATGTATGTATCCGGTGGTAATACTGGAAGACAGAGTGCTTTGGGCCACGGCCAAGACTCAATAAGTAGCTGTGTTCAAGAATCATCATACTTAACTAGGAGAATCAATAACACTATCTGGATTCGGAGTTCCTAAAGAAGCCAATCATTCTGAATTTCAAAGGATAAAGTGAGATGCCAAAACTGTTCGGAGGCAAAAAGCTACTAGTCCCGCTCATCTAATTTGGAGCTAAGTTTCATTGATAATTTGGAGTCTATAGTATATTCTCTTCTTTTATCTTATTTGATTTTCAGTTGCTTGAGGACAGCAACAATTTAAGTTTGGTGTTGTGATGAGCGGATAATTTGTACGCTTTTTGGCATTGTTTTTAGTATGTTTTTGGTAGTTTTAGTTGAGTTTTTATTATATTTTTATTAGTTTTTAGTTAAAATTCACTTTTCTGGACTTTACTATGAGTTTGTGTGTTTTTCTGTGATTTCAGGTATTTTCTGGCTGAAATTGAGGGATCTGAGCAAAAATCTGATTCAGAGACTCAAAAGGACTGCAGATGCTGTTGGATTCTGACCTCCCTGCACTCGAAGTGGATTTTCTGGAGCTACAGAAGCCCAATTGGCGCGATCTCAACGGCGTTGGAAAGTAGACATCCTGGGCTTTCCAGCAATATATGATAGTCCATACTTTGCCCAAGATTTGATGGCCCAAACCGGCGTTCAAAGTCACCTCAAGAAATTCCAGCGTTAAACGCCGGAACTGGCACCAAAATGGGAGTTAAACGCCCAAACTGGCATAAAAGCTGGCGTTTAACTCCAAGAGGAGTCTCTACACGAAAATGCTTCAATGCTCAGCCCAAGCACACACCAAGTGGGCCCGGAAGTGGATTTTTATGTCATTTACTCATCTCTGTACACCCTAGGCTACTAGTTTTCTATAAGTAGGACCTTTTACTATTTTATTTTCCTCTTGGTTCTTCTGGTTCCCTCTCTGGGCCGAAACCAATGATCACACTATAACTTATGTATTTCAACGGTGGAGTTTCTACACACCATAGATTAAGGTGTGGAGCTCTGCTGTACCTCGAGTATTAATGCAATTACTATTGTTCTTCCATTCAATTCCGCTTGTTCTTGTTCTAAGATATCACTTGTTCTTCAACTTGATGAATGTGATGATCCGTGACACTCATCATCATTCTCACCTATGAACAAGGTGACTGACAACCACTTTTGTTCTACAAGCAACCAAGGCTCTAGTGAATATCTCTTGGATTCTTTAATCAGAATCTTCGTGGTATAGGCAGGACCTGATGGCGGCATTCAAGAGAATCCGGAAGGTCTAAACCTTGTCTGTGGTATTCTGAGTAGGATTCAATGATTGAATGACTGTGACGTGCTTCAAACTCCTAGCAGGCGGGGCGTTAGTGACAGACGCAAAAGTATCAATGGATATTATTCCGGCCTGACCGAGAACCGACAGCTGAATTCCGCTATGCCGTGACAGGGCATATGCCAATCGCTTTCACTGAGAGGATGGGAGGTAGCCACTGACAATGGTGAAACCCTACACGAGCTTGCCATGGAAAGGAGTAAGAAGGATTGGATGAAGACAGTAGGAAAGCAGAGAGACGGAAGGGAAGGCGTCTTCATACGCTTGTCTGAAGCTCTCACCAATGACATACATAAGTATCTCTATCTTTATCTTTATGCTTTATTCGTTTATCACTATACCCATTTGAGTCTGCCTGACTGAGATTTACAAGGTGACCATAGCTTGCTTCATACCAACAATCTCCGTGGGATCGACCCTTACTCACGTAAGGTATTACTTGGACGACCCAGTGCACTTGCTGGTTAGTTGTGCGAAGTTGTAGTGATCACAATTTCGCGCACCAAGAACCGACAGATGATTAGCCGTGCTGTGACAGAGCGCGTTGAACATTTTCACTGAGAGGACGGGACTGTAGCCACTGACAACGGTGATGCCCAACATACAGTTTGCCATGGAAAGGAGCAAGAAGGATTGGATGAAGACAGTAGGAAAGCAGAGAGACGGAAGGGACAAAGCATCTCCATACGCTTATCTGAAATTATCACCAATGAATTACATAAGTATCTCTATCTTTATTTTATGATTTATTCATAAATCATCCATAACCATTTGAATCTGCCTGACTGAGATTTACAAGATGACCATAGCTTGCTTCATACCAACAATTTCCGTGGGATCGACCCTTACTCGCGTAAGGTTTATTACTTGGACGACCCAGTGCACTTGCTGGTTAGTTGTGCGAAGTTGTGATAAAGAGTTGAGATTGCAATTGAGCGTACCATGTTGATGGCGCCATTGATGATCACAATTTCGTCCACCAACCCACAAACTTCGTTTTTGCTTGTGTCATGAACTTCTGCTGCTATAATGTAATCACCACTATTTTGAATACGAAGATTGATAGTGTCCCTCCATCCTAAAACTAAGCCACCAGCCACCCCAACTGGGTCCATAATGTTCCAATTACTATAACCATGTGAACGAAGTTTTGCTTCCACTTATCGAGATTGATTCTTTGTCAAACTAATGAAAACAATATCAGGGAAGTGGGACTTACTCATCCCTTTAAGGTTGTGGATTGTCAATGGTCTCCCCAAACCCTGACAATTCCACACTAAAACTTTTATGGCGCCTTAGGTACCATTTCAAGGCTGGCACCCTCTACCATTAAACATGTTAACTGTTCTTCTTCGAATCTGGCCCTTTTCGGAGAGTCATCTGTCCCCCTATTCTTCAGTCATCTCTTTATTCCTAATTGGGCTTCTGTTGAGTATGGTCCTTATTTGGCGAGACTCTTCCATTTCTTACCATTTCCAATCTTTGGGCTCTGTTTTGGGTCACTCTGTGGGTACTTGTCCCAGGCAGCCATAGGAGATGGTTCCTCAATTACAACAACCTCCATCTTCAAAGTCTCAACCTCACATTTTTGGGGCAAGGGAATTGCTAGTAATGCAAAATGAACCTTTGCTTTCTCTCCTTTCACTTTCTCCTTCATGTCCATTCCAGTAAACTCCTCTAAAAGACAACGTAGAATATGCTTCTTCTTCCTCTGTGTGTTGTTGTTCTGCATCTTTTTTGAATGGTTATGGCTATTTTTCCCTTCCATTAATATACGCACACCAAATTGGCTGGCTTTCACTCATTCTCCTATTTTGTCTTGTGTAACTTTATCATCCTCTATGTCTCTTATCAGATCGTGATAGTGTTTTGCATCATCCCCCATGCACGCATAATAAGAACAACATATCCCAAGTCTCTCATATCGAATGCCAATCACTGCCTCCTTCCTATTCGAACCAGCAATTTTTAAGCTGTCTTCAACTCTTCAATTTGCCTCCATATTGACTTTTGCTTTGAGAATCCTTGTCTTTCTACCCCACATCTAGAAGCGTCCGACCTCTAGCGCTGGGCCGATCCGTTCCCCCAACTTCCTGGTAACTTCTAGTGTTTTATAAGGCTCTGGTAATTTCCAAAATTGTGTCCAAACTAGGAAGCTAGTTATGATCTCCACATTAGGGCTACACTCTTCATGCCACCGTTTAACATAAAAGCACATAATCTTTGAACAGTCATGGTGCTCTACGTTTAATACGGATTACATCCATTTCATTCAAGAAGAAAAATTGGAATTTGTTATCGCCCATGTCGCATACTTTGAATACCTCTAGTTTACCCCATATTGCCTTTAGTGCATTCTTTATGGTTCCAATCGAGAATGTTTTGGAACAAAAATTCTACCATAGAAACTGTTAATGCAAGCAATCACACTTTTTGATATATCTTCTTCCTCCAAAAAATAATATTCTCCTATTCCTCCTCACTTGATTCCCCATGTCGGTCGTCATTCTCCCCCTCACTACAAGAAAATAGAACATTTGTAACAAAAACTTTGTAACAAATTTAAAATTGTTATAGAAAATTATTTTTTTGTAAGAAAAATTAGTGATTGTTACATAATAATAATATTTTGTAATAATAATATAATTTGTTACAAAATATTTTGTTATTTTGTAACGACTTAATTTTTTTTGTTACAAATTATATTGGCTTTTGTAACAAGTCGGTATTTTGTTGCAAAATTTTATAATATTTTGTAACAAAACATGAAATTGTTGCAAAAGTTCAAAATATTTTGTAACAAAATATACATTTATTTAAAAAACTTTAATTATTTTGTAACAAAATTAATTTGTCACAAAATTCAATATTATTTGTAACAACTTATTTGTTTGTTACAAAATATAAAATTTTGTCACAAAGCATCTGTTTGGCTGATTTTTATATTAATCAAGATTCTTATGTAATTTTATTATAATGTAATATTTTGCATGATAGAGATTAAAATTCAGTAATGGAAGTATTATATAGTTTAATTTAAATAATTTCTATTATGAATAAATTATGGTTTATTTTATTAATTTGAATTCTTTAATTTTAGAAATTAATCTAAAGTAATTAAATTAGTTTTATGAATATTTAGAGTTAAGTTAATTAATATTTTTGTGAATTTTATTATAATTGGTTATTTTATATTTTTATTTTATAATTTAAATTAAAAATAATTAATTAAACTTAGCAATATGTTGATAAATAATATTTTTAAATATTTTTAATAGAGTATATTTAGTTTTAAAATTACTCTACCCTCCAATTACTCTACTCCTTTATAAAATCTTTATTTTCTAATTCTAAAGTCTAAAATTCACAAATTAAACAAAAATAAACCCTAATTTCCCCAACCCAGCTCCTTCAGCCACACAACCCCCACTTTCGATGTAACACACTCTCACACACAATTCACAACAAACCCACCCACGCAGAGATCAACGAGGGAGGAGAAGAGAAGAGCGTTGCCAGCTTGTTGCCACCACGCCCAGCCCGTTTTGCCGCCGAACTGTCAAGCCCAGAGGAGAAAGTCGCCGCTGTGCTGTCGAGAAGAGAGAGCTCGTGCAGAGAGGGAGAACTCGTGAAGGAGGCATTGCTGGCCAGAGTTGCCAGCATTCGTGCCTTGCCGTTGCCATTCTACCTTCCATCAAGCTCGAACCGTCACTGTTCGTGGAGCTTACCGCCGTCACTGTTCAAGCCGCTATTGCCGCCGTCACACGTGACGTCCCGAAGTTCTATTTTTCCATTCTTTCTATACTTTTCTATTTCCAAAATTTCTCTGCATCACTATTGCTTCTACGATAACAGAAACTCTGTTCAGATGCTTCTCTATGTTCTTATCTTGTGTTTTGATATAAACCTCATTATGGAACTTTATAAGTGTAAAAGCATAAAAAAAGTCAAGTATATTTGTTATGAAGATTTTGGTGGAAATTATGTTTTGTAGTGATTGTTTGACAATTGATACTTATGTAAATTTAATAACTTTATATATTAAATTTGTAATTCTTGATAATTTGCACTCTTAATTGGCTAGTTTTGAACTTTGAGAATAGATTCTTAAAGAATTAGTTTATTTTATCTTGTAAGTTCTAACTTAATTTTTACTCGGATGAAGATAGTGTTATGTGTTATTTTTTAATTTTGGTTTTCATTGTTTATATTTGTAGGGGTAGAAAATTGATGCCAACATCCTAGACTTTATATTGACTGAAATATGTTAGAAGAGTCAAGAATTATAAATTCGATATGATACAATTTTATGTTAGAAAAGTTTTGTGTTTAATTGAATTTGTAGAACTTATTTTATTGTAAAAGAATCTTAATCACATGTAAGATATTTTAATTATCTATATAATTATATATCATATAAATGTTGAGTTACCGGTGTAATACCCTACCACACAGAGCCTTATGCTTAAGTCATAAAACAGAGGTGGTGAGGTATTACGACCTCTAAAAATAAAATTTAGTATGTATAGTAGTGTGAAAAAAATGTTTATAACTAGGAGCCTTTGAAGAAAGGGGGTAAAACAAAATCGTTAAATTGAACAGCGCAACACTCCAATCGATAACATAACGAAACAGATAAAGGATAAGCTAACGCGAGTATATAAACAAGAGAGTGCCAAAGATACGGATATCAAAACTCAAGACCCGGTTTGCGAAGATAACCAGTCCGAGCATAGAAGTATATATATATATATATATATATATATATATATATATATATATATATATATATGGATGAAGATTGACCAACTTTTGAGTCGTTTTACTACTATCCCTGAAACTCCTACAAACTCAGGTGAATCTACTTCTCGTATTCAAACACGCGCTTCTAAGGCTATTAATGCCCTTGGCCTTGAGTCTAATGAATCTTGCTCTGAGCAAAGTGATGATTCTGGCAAATCATCCCTCAAGATCAGTCCCATTCTGACCAACTCCCTAACCAAGTGGAAGGGTTTAACTAAACCCTCTACGTATGGTTATAATCGTGTATCCGCTCCAGATCTAGCTCTTGAAGAAAGAGAACTAGGTTTTGTTAGCTTCAATGCCAATAATGTCTATGAATGGAATATAGATGGCAAAACGGAATATAATATCATGAGTATGCTCCAGCACATGACAATGGTAGGTACAGCCTATCAAGCAGCTCATGACACCTCTGAAGAAGCTATAGCCAATGTTATTGTTTCTGGGTTTAGTGGCCAGCTGAAGGGATGGTGGGATAACTACCTTTCCGATAACCAAAAACACTCAATCTTTTCTGCCATAAAAGTCAACGACCAGAACGAACCCATCATTAGTGACGACGGGGAACCTATCCCTGATGCTGTCAATACCTTGATTTTTACCATAGCAAGCCACTTCATTGGTGATCCATCTCTTTGGAAAGATCGTTCTGCGGAACTACTTTCCAATCTTAGATGCAAAACTTTGTCTGATTTTCGATGGTATAAAGATACCTTTCTTACGAGGGTTTATACCAGAGAAGACAGTCAGCAACCTTTCTGGAAAGAAAAATTCCTTGCTGGACTCCCCAAATCACTTGGAGATAAGGTAAGGGACAAAATTCGTAGCTTAACTCCAGACGGGATAATACCCTATGATGAGTTAAGTTATGGCCAACTCATTTCTTTTATCCAAAAGGTTGCCCTAAAGATTTGTCAAGATGATAAAATCCAAAGGCAACTTGCTCGTGAGAAAACTCAAAATCGTATCGATTTGGGCACTTTCTGTGAACAATTTGGTCTTCCTGCTTGTCATCCAAGGAAATCTAAAAGACCTTCCAACCGAAAAGTTTTTAAACCTAACCCTGAAAAGAATTTCAGACGCTTCAAAAGGAATTTTCAAAAACCTAAAAATGAAACAGGTTCCAAAAGAATTTCCAAAAGTATCCCCAGAAAAACCCCATTATTTGTTACACATGTAAAAAACCAGGACATGTTAGCAAATATTGTCGGTTAAAAGGAAAGATTAATAATCTGAACCTTGATCCTCAGATTGAGGACCAGATTAATAATCTTATGATTGAAAGTTCAGATGATAATTCTGGACCCGAATCTTCCGATAATAATATCAACAACATCCAAGTTGATGATATTGAGTCATCCTCAGATTCAGATATCAAGCAAATTAATGTTTTATCCAAAGATCAAGATCTCCTTTTTGATGCAATCGAGGCTATTGACAATCCAGAACAAAAGAAAGATTTTCTTTTGAAACTAAAAAGATCTTTACAAAAGGAGAAAAACCCCAAAAGCTTGGTCCTTAATAACAAATATGACGTCAAACCTATTTTCAAAAAATTAGAAAAACAAGTTATTCGTCCCATAACCATTCAGGACCTCCAAAGTGAGGTTAACAACCTTAAGAGAGAAATACAAGAAATTAAAAGAAACCAAAGCGATCATCATCATATTCTCTCACAATTAGTACAAGAAGAAGAATCTGGTGATGAGGATCTTGGTTCTCTTTTAAACCAAACTGAGTCCTCTAAGGAACAAGAAAACAAAATTTCTAACGACAACGAGGTAAAACAAATTTTGAGAATAATAAATGTATTCTCCTTCATGAAGCATCGTGTTAATGTCCGAATTGTCGTTAAAGATTTTGTTTTTGACACCATTGCACTCTTTGATTCAGGTGCAGATTCAAACTGTATTATGGAAGGTCTGGTCCCCACAAAATATTTTGAAAAAACTACTGAACGCCTTAGCTCAATAACGGGTGAAAGGCTAAGTATCAATTTTAAAATAACCAATGTTTTTATTGAAAAAGGAAATATCAGTATTCCCACCGATTTCATCATCTCAAAAGAGATAAAAAATGATGTAGTTTTGGGGACACCTTTTATAAATCTTTTGTTTCCTTATCTGGCAGATTGGCCTGGACTTACCTCTTTTGTAGGAGGACAAATAACTTTCTTTGAGTTCTTAGACTCACCAAAGCAAAGATCTCTAAACCTAATCGAATCCAAAACCAAACAGATTTGTTTTCTAAAACAAGAAATCTCTTTCAAAACTCTTGAATCGCAGCTTTCGCAACCAAAGGTTCAAGAAAAAATAAAAAATCTTTTAAACCAAATTGAAACATCTATTTGTTCTGATTTGCCTCATGCCTTCTGGGATAGGAAACAACATATAGTTGATCTTCCATATGAAAAGGATTTCAAAGAATCTAAAATCCCTACAAAAGCCCGTCCCATTCAAATGAATGAGCAGCTTTTGCAGCATTGTCAACAAGAAATTAATGATCTCTTGGATAAAAGATTAATCAGGCCCAGCAAAAGTCCTTGGTCTTGCTTTGCTTTTTATGTTAATAAACAAGCTGAGATAGAAAGAGGAACTCCCAGGCTTGTTATCAATTATAAACCTTTGAATCAAGCTTTACAGTGGATTCGTTATCCCATCCCAAATAAAAAGGATTTGCTTAACAGGTTAAACTCGGCAAATATTTTTTCAAAATTTGATATGAAGTCAGGCTTTTGGCAAATCCAAATTACTGAATCAGATCGATATAAAACAGCTTTTACAGTTCCATTCGGGCAATATGAATGGAATGTAATGCCTTTTGGTCTGAAAAATGCCCCTTCAGAATTTCAGAAAATCATGAATGATATTTTCAATCCATACTCAAACTTTGCAATTGTCTATATTGATGATGTCTTAATTTTTTCCCAAACTCTGGATGAACATTTCAAACATGTTAAAACTTTTATGTATATCATCCAAAAAAATGGACTTGCTGTTTCTAAACCAAAAATTGTTCTTTTTCAAACAAAAATCCGATTTCTTGGTCACATTATTTTCCAAGGAACAATAACTCCTATTGAAAGATCAATCCTGTTTGCAGAAAAGTTTCCAGATTATATCCTCGATAAACCTCAGCTCCAGAGGTTCCTAGGATGTCTTAATTATGTTTCAGATTTCATCCCGAATCTGAACAACCTCCTTAAGCCCCTCCATGATAGGCTTAAGAAAAATCCCCCACCTTGGACGGACAAACATTCGGATATCATCAGATTTCTTAAAACCAAAGTTCGCAATCTTCCATGTCTTTACCTACCCATTCCTCATGCATTCAAAATTGTAGAAACTGATGCATCAGATTTAGGATATGGTGGTATTTTAAAACAAAAACTGCATGATAAAGAAGGTATCATTGCATTTACATCCAAACACTGGAATTCTACTCAACAAAAATATTCCACTATCAAAAAAGAAATTTTAGCCATTGTTTTATGCATCACAAAATTTCAATCAGATTTACTCAATCAAAAATTTTTAGTCCGAGTTGATTGTAAATCAGCTAAAGACGTGTTACAAAATGATGTAAAAAATCTTGCATCAAAACAAATTTTTGCCAGATGGCAAGCAATTTTAAGTGTCTTTGATTTCGACATTGAGCACATCAAGGGTAACTCAAACTCTCTCCCTGACTTTCTCACACGTGAATATTTGCAGGGAGATAATCAAGGAAAAGATGCCTAGAAAGGCAGCACTAGCCTCGGTAAGAGGCAGAGGAATTCGCCTAGCCCTTCCTGGGCCAACAAAGAGGTCTGGGTCAAGTACCCCGACTGGGTCATCTACCCAACAACCTTCCCCTTTAACCCCAGAGCCAACTGGGTCATCTACTCAGATCACAAAAAATGTAGTTGAGTCATCTACTCAACCCCAAGCAGCCAAACAGCCAAACAAACAAAGGCAGACTATGCCTTCCCAATCCAAACCTTGTTGGCCTTACAAGATGCGGGCCTTACAAAACTTCATAAAAAATCCTGGGCTGACATATGTGACAGCTCAGATGAAGATGAAATAGACCTTACCAAACTTATATCACAAATGGCAACTCAAAAAACCATTTGCAATGATCCAAAAGGAAAAACAATTGCCCAAACCATGCCACCTCAATCAAACCAAACCCATCCTGTCAACACTCAATTAAAACAACCAACCACATACATTTCTAAAAACAAGTTCTCTTCTGTTCTTCTAATGGAACCTGAGTTTTGGGAAAAATCACCTTTTAAAGTTATTCCTAAAGTCTTTCCCCCAGGATTCCATTTTAAACCAACAGCCTTGAATAAAACCAGACAGTTTTATGAATTCATATTAGTGGATTCAGATTCAGTCTCAATAAAACATTACAAAGATCCTAAAGATGCCACCAACATAACTCATTCAACCCTTCAAATTCTCAAAGTACTCACCCCTAATCAATTTGGTAAGAACCCAAACAATACAAAAAAATTTTCTAATCCTTATGACCCGATGGGATATTCCTATTGGGATTATGTGGATGCCTGGACAAGAGTATTTTGGTTGCAAAATAACCAGAATAGACATTCTTGGCTCATTTATTTCAAGAAAAATACCAATTATCAATTCCCAAATTGGTTCACCCAATGGTGGGATTACTTTGGCCCTCTACCAGAAATCTTGCCCCCACCTGTCGATGAGGGGTTCAAAACTTTCACCAAAAAATTTGACCAGCAGGAAACAAGCATTCCTGCAGATCTCCAATTTTTCTCTGTTTTCTCCCTGGCCTGGGTATTCTCATGGCAGTACAGGTACGGCAAACAAGAACATCCAAAATCACCACCTATGCTTCAAAGGAATGCCTATGTAAAATGGTGGTCTCAGTTTGACGCCTCCATGGCTCATCCAGACAAAGTTCGTAATTGGTTCAAAGAGCACCCCAAGTTCACCAAACCATTCGACCATGAAGAATCAGTATTTCTCAACCAGAAAGCCCAAATTGCAGCAGCCCTTGCAGGGGCCCAATCAAAAGAAACCTTAGCAAGACACCTTCAAGAAATCATGAAGATGATCGAGGAAGACAAAAAACACAAAGATGATCCTACTCCCTCAGAAGAATCATCAAGTGATTACAATCAAAATGAAGACGATTGCTTTGGAATCAATCTAGGAGAAGATTAGAAGACAATTTGCAAAATAAATTGTATCAACTTGTTCTGTAGAAATAGTACCGGTTAACATAACCGGCACTGTAGAAATAGTATTTTTCTCAATTATAAAAGGAGGCTACGCTTTCATAGTAAGGCACCCTTTTCATTTTACAAAAACATAGAGAGAAGTTAGAGAGAGATGCTCTGAGTTTTCCCCTTGTAAGCTCTTCAGCTCCTCTTCCCTCTTCTCCCTTTTCAATACATTCAATAAAAATATTTTATTCAGTTCTTCATATTTGTGTTTCCATATTTACATTACTGCAGTTGCATATGTGTGCGGACTACCGCCACATCTAACTACATAACTAACTTGCATATGCGTGCGGACTACCGCCGCATCTAACTTCATATTTACTTCCCTGTTCTTGCACATCATACTGCATTCATACTGACTGCTATCTCCTTCTTCCCCTTTCCCTCCTTGATCCACTTAGGGCCATCTGGTATCAGAGCCTGATGGGGAAGTAGGAATATACATATTATCATTAAACTTTCTCTGAAATTCATGGATCTGGGATTTTATTGTTCACATTCTTATTTATTGTTAATGTTCTTATTCACTGTTCCTTTTGTACATAAGAAACAATAGTTTAAATCTGGAAGTACAGGCCGTTTAACCTTATTACTTAAAGGAACTGTAGCAGTAAGACCCTGGAATTCGGGCAGTAAGGCTAGCTTGATGATGTTCCCAAAGGTAATAATGGTCCAAACGTAAGAACTCCTGGTGGCTATAGATTTAAAGGTAAAAAAAAAAAAAAAAAAGTTAAAAACCCAGATTCAAAATTTGAGTGATAGTTTAGTGATAATATATATGTTCTCTCTGAACCAAAGGAGGGCTATGATATCAGATTTTATGTAATCATGTCTAAACTCTTTCGCTCTCTCTCTAGACGCCTTTCTTTTTCTTCACCATCCTCTTCTTCCTCCTCTCCAATCCATTCTTCTTCCAATCCCCTTACTGAGAAAGTTACTCGCCCTGAGGAACTTTCCCCCAAACACAATATCTTTGAAGAAGAAGTCTGCTTCGAAGATATTAATCAAGCCATTGACAATTGGGAAATACCCAAAATCCCTCAAGATGAGTTATATGTCCCTGATGATAACAAAAGAAAATCTGATTATATCATCAAAACGGCTGAAAACAATATTCCTCTAGGACCCGATTCCGGTGAGGAATTCCATCTTCTGACTAAACAATCAGTTAGAGAACATGCCCGCCACTACAGATATCTTCACATAGGGTGTGTCCAAGTTGCAGTCAAACCACTCATCCGAGAAGGTTTGAATGCCTCTATCCTCATGTGTCTTAGAGACATCAGACACAATGACTTCCAAGACTCCTTAATCGGAACAGTTGAAACAAGTCTAGGACATGGTCCAGTTTACTTCAACTGTTTCCCAAACAAGACGGTCAGCCTGTTAGACCTTAACATTCTTGACTCTCTTTTTCTAAACATCCGAATTCATGGTCTTAACATGAAAGAAGGTTCCATTCCAGCCGCTTTAATCTATAGGATTCAATACAAGGTCATGAACACTTGTAACTCCAGAGTCCTTCTTAAGTCCCAAGATCGTGAAACCACTTTGTTTGTCACAGACATGACAAAGGCCAACGTTATGATCCCAAGGCTCATAAGATGGGATGAAATTGACCTCCCACAATCATGGTCAATTGACCGAGCCATTCCAACGCAACCCAGACAAGCACCTCTTTTACGAGAGGTAAAACAAGATGAATCAGGGAAAGTAGAGATTTTCTTTGATAGACGAAACTCTTTTTCTTCCAGATCTGAAGCAGGAACTTCTAATGATTTTGCTTCAGCAAGAAGATCTTTTTCAGTAACTTCCCAATCTCAGTTTTCAAAAATGTCAAGACCAGCTAATTCTGAAATACATATTTCTGGATTACAAAACAATTCAAGCATTTCTCAAGCAGTTTACCAAGAAGATGATGGTGACGTAGAATTTGAAGTTGAATCTTCTATTCCATCCCATCAATCTCCAACATATTCTTCTTTGAATGGTAAATGAATAACACGGAATTTATTATAAACAGAGAAGCCTTACTTAAAAACCTTAACTCTAAAGAGTATGACCTCCAAAGAGAATGGTATTTAAGTAATTATACAGCTCCTCAAATTTCATCATTCAAAGAAAAATATTACAAATTTTTAAATGATGTTAGATTGCATATTCCTTTTTTTGAATGGTTTCATGCTTATTCCATAAAAAACAACATTGAGTATCCTTTTAAAAATAAACAAACTTCATTTTCAGCAAATGTTATTTCAACATGGAAAGTCAAAGATGGGAACTTAGTTAGATCTGAGTTTCCTCCAAAAGGAGCTTTTATTATTTCAAATACGGAAGGACATAATCCTGTTATGGCCTCTCCCTTTAAAACAAAGAATATGGATGAAGCTGTCGCCCCTAAAGATATTAAAAATCTCATTGAACAATCAAATTATACCAACAAATTTTTACAATGCTTGGGTGACAACCTTTCATCCTCAGGATCTACTTTCTCCTTGAAAAATGTTTCTGAAACATCTACTTCTAAAAGTATTGAGAAACCTCTTTTTAAACCTTTTAAAATAAGTAGCAAGGCGAAGCAAAGTATATATATATATATATATATATATATATATATATATATATATATATATATATATATATAAAGTAAGGAACCCAAAAGAAACCCAAAAGACAAATTCCAGAACCTGTTCTCCAAGATAACCTCTAAAAGGAGTCAATACAGTATATATGTATATAGTGAGGATAATAAGTATTTAAGTAAGTACATAAAACCAAGATAAAGTCCCGAGAGCTAAGGGTCTTCGCTAATCCAGAAGTCTCCAGCATGCCTCAGCGAGGGGCCTCACGTCCTACATCTAAAAAACACAAAATCCGCATAGGTGAGAATCAGAGGTTCTCAGCATGGTAACAGTGCTTACATATCTAACATGTAATGTCCTGAGAAAGCCAAAGACAATCCTAGAACTTCCAACAGATAATTAAAGCTTAAAACATAACTAAACCATGAAATTGAAATAGGCAACTAGCTAAGGGTCTTCAGTCTAACTAACATTTCCCTTTCCAAATCATTCGAACCTCCCAGCTGCCATCAGCAATTTGATATCGCAAACACAATTATATCAAACAAGGAAATGCACAAATAGGAAGCAAATACGACATTTAGACAATTAGCATATGATGTATGCCTATTCTAGTGGCTGATGAGTCTCATCTGTCGGTTATAAAGCCAACGCGACAAGTCTTGGTAGCAAACTATTGGACTGTCCCTCTGTCGTGCATCCCTAACTCGGGTTATTATCAATCATAATTTTCGATACATATACACAACACCCACACTGATGTTTATTCACAGGGATGAGATCATCTGGAACTTTCACAATGTCTGGCCACACTTACGATATAGGGTTAGCAGAGTATCGAGTCTCTACCTGCAGCACGTGGTGACTAGCCACTGCTTCCACCCAGGGAAATTCGTATCTCAAATAGGCATTTCACATTCATTCATACACATTACATAATCATTCATTATGACCATGTCATCAATTATACATCACATAATTCTACTTTTCATACATCACTCATCATAACCCGGGGCAAGTGGGGCGAAACCACAACCCTTGTGTCCACCCGAAGAGCCTCTATACTAACCAACCTGGAGCAAATGGGGCGAAACCACACCCTTGCATCCACCCAGGAGGTACGTTCTCATATGTCAAGGAGGAACTAAGGAGGCCTCCCACCATCTCGCTGGAGGCGATTTTACAATACCAGGAGGAATAAGGAAGGGGATCCTCACCTTCCTTCATCTCTCTAGGGTTGCACTTTCGAGGAAGAAAGCTCAAGATAAAACAATCATTCAAAGTCATATTTTCATTTCTAGCCATAAGTCAATATTTATCATAGCCATCCGACTCATAACATAACCCATAACCAACCAATAATCATTATTAAATACAGCCCTTCGGCTCACGTCATACACCACACCTCCATCATCACCCTCAGCAACTCATACAATAATCATTAATCGTAATTCATCATTAACTCTCCCCTTACTTCACCCTCAAGCTACCACCCTTCCTAGCCCCTTCTCATTTCTAGGCATACTATAAGAATTTAGGACATAAATGATGAGAATGGAGGCTTAGAGGTCTGAAGTTCGGCTTTAAAACTCAAAAATTAGTTTTTGGTAAAAACAGGGTCACGCGTGCGCGTCGCCCATGCGCACGCGTGGAAGGCGGAAAAGTAGAGTGACGCGTGTGCGTCGCTCATGCGCACGCAAGGGAAACAGAGAGGTGGAGTGACGCGTACGCGTGGGTGCGTTTTGTGCTCCTCGCACAAAACCAGCACGGTACCAGTGCAACTCTCTGGATTTTCTATTGGGCACTTGCATCAATACAACGACGCGTATGCGTCGGCCAGGCACACACGTGGGGGAGTAAAAATTGTGAGTGACGCGTGCGCGTCGGCCATGCATGTGCGTTGCAGCATGATTTTGCCAAAAAATTTTACTAAGTTTAAAAAGCTGCAGAATTACATTTTCAAACCCCAAACTTCCGACAAGCATAACTTTTTCGTTTCAAATTATTTTCCATCTGTTCTTCAAATGACATAAACATCTCGGATACAATTTTATTTCTAAATAAGTTTGACACAAATTGGGAATCCGGAGACCAAGTTATGCTCCGTCAAAATAGACCCAAAAACCATATTTTCATGCAAACCCACAAAATTCCATTTTCAAAACAAACCAATTTCAACCCTTTTCAAAACCAACCAAAACTTACCAAAAATCAACCTCAAGTTTCCTCAACCCATATGCTAACATTTTTATCAAATTCACAATACACCAATCCACCTTTTTAACCACTCTCAATCAAATAATTCAATTTCAAACACAATATCATGTCATATATCTCTCCTCATCCCAATTTCCAATAATACCACTTCCATCAACCATCAATACATACAATTGATGAGCGGATAATTTATACGCTTTTTGGCATTGTTTTTAGTATGTTTTTAGTATGATCTAGTTAGTTTTTAGTATATTTTTATTAGTTTTTAGTTAAAATTCACTTTTCTGGACTTTACTATGAGTTTGTGTATTTTTCTGTGATTTCAGGTATTTTCTGGCTGAAATTGAGGGTCCTGAGCAAAAATCTGATTTAGAGGCTGAAAAGGACTGCAGATGCTGTTGGATTCTGACCTCCCTGCACTCGAAGTAGATTTTCTGGAGCTACAGAAGCCCAATTGGCGCGCTCTTAACGGCATTGGAAAGTAGACATCCTGGGCTTTCCAGCAATGTATAATAGTCCATACTTTGCCCGAGATTTGATGGCCCAAACCGGCGTTGCAAATCAGCCTCAGAATTTCCAGCGTTTAACGCTGGAACTGGCATAAAACTTGGAGTTAAACGCCCAAACTGGCATAAAAGCTGGCGTTTAACTCCAGAAAAGGTCTCTACACGAAAATGCTTCAATGCTCAGCCCAAGCACACACCAAGTGGGCCCGGAAGTGGATTTTTCTGTCATTTACTCATTTCTGTAAACCTTAGGTTACTAGTTCACTATTAATAGGATCTTTTGACATTGTATCAGTACCTCATGACACTTTACACGTTTCTTTGTGTACTTTCCACGGCGTGAGTCTCTAAACCCCATGGTTGGGGGTGAGGAGCTCTGCTGTGTCTTGATGGATTAATGCAATTACTACTGTTTCTTATTCAATCATGCTTGCTTCCGTTCTAAGATATCACTTGTTCTTAAACCGGATGAATGTGATGATCCGTGACACTCATCATCATTCTCAACTATGAACGTGTGCCTGACAACCACCTCCGTTCTACCTTAGATTGAGTAGATATCTCTTGGATTCCTTAACCAGAATCTTCGTGGTATAAGCTAGAACTGATGGCGGCATTCAAGAGAATCCGGAAGGTCTAAACCTTGTCTGTGGTATTCTTAGTAGGATTCAATGATTGAATGACTGTGACGTGCTTCAAACTCCTAGCAGGCGGGGCGTTAGTGACAGACGCAAAAGAATCGATGGATTCTATTCCGGCCTGACCGAGAACCGACAGATGATTAGCCATGCTGTGACAGAGCATAGGAACATTTTCATTGAGAGGATGGGAGGTAGCCACTGACAACGGTGAAACCCTACATACAGCTTGCCATGGAAGGAGCTTCGCGTGTTTGATGAAGAAAGACAGTAGGAAAGCAGAGATTCAGAAGATGGAGCATCTCCAAAACCTCAACCCATTCTCCATTATTGCAATACAAGTAACCATTTCATGTTCTTTTGCTTTTTACAATCAATCCTGATAATTTCTGATATCCTGACTAAGATTTACAAGATAACCATAGCTTGCTTCAAGCCGACAATCTCCGTGGGATCGACCCTTGCTCACGCAAGGTATTACTTGGACGACCCAGTGCACTTGCTGGTTAGTTGTGCGGGATTGCAAAAGTGTGATTGCAATTTCGTGCACCAAGTTTTTGGCGCCGTTGCCGGGGATTGTTCGAGTTTGGACAACTGACGGCTTATCTTGTTGCTTAGATTAGGACTATTTTGTTTTTAATTGGTTTAGAGTCTTTTAGTTGAGTCTAGTTTCATATTCTAAGTTTGGTGTCAATTGCATGCTTTTACTTTTCTTTTAATTTTCGATTTTGCATGTCCTTAGTCCCTTTTTGATCCGTAAAAATTCTAAGTTTGGTGTCCTCTTTGTGTTTTTCTCTTAAAATTTTCGAAAATTAGTGTTTGATTTTCTAAAAATTTTAAGTTTGGTGTCTTTTTGTGTTTTTCTCTTTCCTCTTTTCAAAAATCAAATCTTTTTCATAAAAATTTTTCAATCATATCTTTTTAATTGCTATTTTCAAAATCTTTTTAATTACTTAATTGATTCAGTTCTCAATTTGCTTTGATCTTATTTTCTTTTTGATTTTCGAATTTTTATTTTAATTTTCTTTTGTTTTATTTTATTTTTTTCGTTTAACTAAAAAAAAAACAAAATTTATCTGTTTGCAATCATTATCATTTCCCTTTTGTCCATTATGGACCTAAGTGGGATTGATCAGTCCAAAAGGACTCTGGGGTCATATGCTAACCCCATTACAGCTGCATATGGGAGTAGCATCTGTACACCTCCCATCAAAGCAAGCAGCTTTGAGCTAAATCCTCAACTCATTATCATAGTGTAGCAAAATTGCCAGTATTCCGGTCTTCCACAGGAAGAACCTACTGAGTTTCTGGCACAGTTCTTACAAATTGCTGACACAGTACATGATAAAGAGGTGGATCAGGATGTCTACAGACTATTACTGTTTCCATTTGCTGTAAAAGATCAAGCTAAAAGGTGGTTGAATAACCAACCTACAGCAAGCATAAAGACATGGAAACAGTTGTCAGACAAATTCCTGAATCATTTTTACCCTCCAAAGAGGATGACACAGCTAAGGCTGGACATCCAAGGCTTTAAACAAGAGGATAATGAATCCCTTTACAATGCCTGGGAGAGGTATAGAGGTATGCTAAGGAAATGTCCCTCTGAAATGTTTTCAGAATGGGTACAGTTAGACATCTTCTACTATGGGCTTACAGAAAAAGCTCAGATGTCTTTAGACCACTCAGCTGGTGGATCTATACACATGAGGAAGACAATTGAAGAAGCTCAAGAGCTTATAGACACTGTTGCTAGAAACCAATATTTTTATTCTAGCAATGAGTTCTCTCCAGATGAGGAAGTCATGACAGTAGTCACTGACCCTAATCCTCAAGAACAGATGATTGAGCTTAATCAACAATTGCTCCTGATGACAGAACAGTTAGCAGAATTTAAAGAGATGCTCTATGAAACTAAAGTTGATAACAAGAACATAGAACTGCAATTGAATCAAGCAAAACAGCAAATATCTAAATAGATAATAGAGGAGTATCAAGCAGTTCAACTGAGGAGTGGGAAGACACTGAATACCACTGCTCAAAAGAGCAAAAAGCCAAACAGGGAACAATTGACAGAGGATAACCAAACCACTGTTCAAAATCCCTCTGAGGACAGTAAGAGCCCGGAGAGGAATGTTATTGGCGTTCAAACGCCAGAAAGGGAAGGAAAGTTGGCGTTAAACGCCCATTCCTTGCCCAGTTCTGGCGTTCAAACGCCAGAAAAGGGAGAGAAGTTGGCGTTTAACGCCCAATCTTCACCCATTCCTGGCGTTCGAACGCCAAGGGAAGATCAGACACCTGAGAGTGCTGACAGTAATCCCTCTAAAAAGGCTTCTTCAACCACTTCTGTAAGGAATAAACCTGCAGCATCTAAGGTTGAAGAATATCAAGCCAAGATGCCTTATCCTCAGAAACTCCGCAAAGCGGAATAGGATAAGCAATTTGCCCGCTTTGCAGACTACCTAAGGACTCTTGAAATAAAGATTCTGTTTGCAGAGGCACTTGAGCAAATACCTTCTTATGCTAAGTTCATGAAAGAGATCTTAAGTCATAAGAAGGATTGGAGAGAAACTGAAAAAGTATTTCACACTGAAGAATGCAGTGCAGTCATCCTGAAAAGCTTACCAGAAAAGCTTCAAGATCCAGGAAGCTTCATGATACCATGCACATTAGAAGGTGCTTGCACCAAGGCAGCCCTGTGTGACCTTGGAGCAAGCATCAATCTAATACCTGCATCCACTATCAGAAAGCTTGGGTTGACTGAAGAAGTCAAACCAACCCAGATATGCCTCCAACTTGCTGATGGCTCCATTAAATATCCATCAGGCATAATTGAGGACATGATTGTCAAGGTTGGGCCATTTGCCTTTCCAACTGACTTTGTAGTGCTGGAAATGGAGGAGCACAAGAGTGCAACTCTCATTCTAGGAAGACCTTTCCTAGCAATTGGACGGACCCTCATTGACGTCCAAAAAGGGAAATTAACCCTTAGAGTCAATGAGGATGAGTTCAAGTTGAATGTTGTCAAAGCTATGCAGCATCCAGACACATCAAATGACTGCATGAGCATTGATATTATTGACTCTTTGGTGGAGGAGGTCAATATGACTGAAAGTCTTGAATCAGAGTTAGATGACATCTTTAAAGATGTTCAGCCTGATCTGGAGGAACTAAAGGAAATAAAAGAAATTCTGAAAATTCCTCAAGAAGAAGATAAACCTCCTAAACCAGAGCTCAAGCCACTACCACCATCCCTGAAATATGCATTTCTGGGAGAAGGTGACACTTTTCCAGTGATCATAAGCTCTGCTCTAAATCCACAGGAAGAGAAAGCACTAATTCAAGTGCTAAGGACACACAAGACAGCTCTTGGGTGGTCCATAAGTGATCTTAAGGGCATTAGCCCAGCAAGATGCATGCACAAGATCCTATTGGAGGATGATGCTAAGCCAGTGGTTCAACCACAAAGGCGGCTAAATCCAGCTATGAGGGAGGTGGTGCAGAAAGAGGTCACTAAGTTATTAGAGGCTGGGATTATTTATCCTATTTCTGACAGCCCCTGGGTGAGCCCTGTCCACGTTGTCCCTAAGAAGGGAGGCACAACAGTGGTTCATAATGAAAAGAATGAACTGGTTCCTACAAAAACAGTTACAGGGTGGCGCATGTGTATTGACTACAGAAGGCTCAATACAGTCACCAGAAAGGATCATTTTCCTTTACCATTCATAGACCAGATGCTAGAGAGACTAGCAGGTCATGAATACTACTGCTTTTTGGACGGCTACTCAAGTTACAACCAAATTGCAGTAGATCCTCAAGACCAAGAGAAAACAGCATTTACATGTCCTTCTGGAGTATTTGCCTACAGAAGGATGCCTTTTGGTCTGTGCAATGCACCTGCAACCTTTCAGAGGTGCATGCTCTCTATCTTCTCAGATATGGTAGAGAAATTTCTGGAAGTCTTCATGGACGACTTTTCAGTATATGGAGACTCATTCAGCTCTTGTCTTAATCACCTAACACTTGTCCTGAAAAGGTGCCAAGAGACTAACCTGGTTTTAAACTGGGAGAAATGTCACTTTATGGTGACTGAGGGAATCATCCTTGGGCACAAAATTTCAAGCAAGGGAATAGAGGTGGATAAGGCAAAGGTTGAGGTAATTGAAAAATTACCACCACCTGCCAATGTTAAGGCAATCAGAAGCTTTCTGGGGCATGCAGGATTCTACAGAAGGTTTATAAAGGATTTTTCAAAAATTGCAAAACCTTTAAGTAACCTGCTAGCTGCTGACACACCATTTGTGTTTGACACACAGTGTCTGCAGGCATTTGAGACCCTGAAAGCTAAGCTGGTCACAACACCAGTCATCTTTGCACCAGATTGGACATTGCCATTTGAATTAATGTGTGATGCCAGTGACCATGCCATTGGTGCAGTGTTGGGACAGAGGCATGACAAGCTTCTGCACGTCATTTATTATGGCAGCCGTATCCTAAATGATGCACAGAAGAACTACACAACCACAGAAAAGGAGTTACTTACAGTGGTTTATGCCATTGACAAGTTCAGATCTTATTTAGTAGGATCGAAAGTGATTGTGTACACTGACCATGCTGCTCTTAAATATCTACTCACAAAGCAGGATTCAAAGCCCAGGCTCATAAGATGGGTGTTGCTTCTGCATGAGTTTGATATAGAAATAAGAGACAGAAAAGGGACAGAGAATCAAGTAGCTGATCACTTGTCCCGGATAGAACCAGTAGCAGGAGCATCCCTCCCTCCTACTGAGATCTCTGAAACCTTTCCGGATGAGCAATTGTTTGCTATTCAGGAAGTTCCGTGGCTTGCAGATAGTGCAAACTATAAGATTCAAGGTTCTCCTTCTGTAACCATGGAGAGGAAGCATAAAGAGCTTCTCTCAAAACAGAGTCAAACAGAGCCCCCACAGTCAAACTCTAAGTTTGGTGTTGGGAGGTCACAACCAAACTCTAAGTTTGGTGTTGGGAGGTTCCAACATTGCTATGAGCCTCCGTGAGGCTCCATAAGGGCCCACTGTCAAGCTACTGACATTAAAGAAGCGCTTGTTGGGAGGCAACCCAATGTTATATTTTATCTAATTTCTTTTGTTATTTTATGTTTTTTATAGGTTGATGATCATGAGAAGTCACAAAATCAATTGAAAAAGCAAAAACAGAAAGAAAAACAGGAAGAAAAACAGCACACCCTGGAGGAAGAAATCACTGGCGTTTAAACGCCAGTGAAGCTAGCAGATGGGCGTTTAACGCCCAGTCTGGCACCATTCTGGGCGTTTAACGCCAGAAAGGGGCACCAGACTGGCGTTAAACGCCAGGAAAGGGCAAGAACCTGGCGTTAAACGCCAGAAATGGGCACCAGCCCGGCGTTTAACGCCAGATTTGGCACAGAACGCAAATTTTCTTGCCACTTGGTGCAGGGATGACTTTTCCTTGACACCTCAGGATCTGTGGACCCCACAGGATCCCAACCAACCCCACCACCCTCTCTCTTCTTCACCCATTCACCACTCACATCCATCCTTCATAAAACCCCACCTACCTCACCATTCAAATTCAAACCACTTAACCTCCCAAACCCACCCATAATGGCCGAACCACAAAAGCCACCTCCCTCTCCTCTATTTCTTCTTCTTCTACTCCCGTCTTTCTTCTTTTGCTCGAGGACGAGCAAATCTTTTAAGTTTGGTGTGGTAAAAGCATTGCTTTTTGTTTTTCCATAACCATTTATGGCATCCAAGGCCGGAGAAACCTCTAGAAAGAGGAAAGGGAAGGTAAAAGCTTCCACCTCCGAGTCATGGGAGATGGAGAGATTCACCTCAAGGAATGCACTTTCCTCCACAAGACTATTGGGAGCAACTGAACACCTCCCCAGGAGAATTGAGTTCCAACATGGGACAACTAAGGGTGGAGCACCAAGAACATTCCATCCTCCTCCATGAAATTAGAGAAGATCAAAGAATCATGAGAGAGGAGCAACAAAGACAAGGAAGAGACATTGAGGAGCTCAAGCACTCCATAAGACCTTCAAGAGGAAGAACAAGCCGCCATCACTAAGGTGGACCCGTTCTTTAATCTCCTTGTTCTTTATTTTCCTGTTTTTTTTCGAAAATTTATGCTTATGTTTGTCCATGTTTGTGTCGTATGATCATTAGTGTCTTAGTGTCTATGCCTTAAAGTTATGAATGTCCTATGAATCCATCACCTTTCTTAAATGAAAACTGTTTTTATCACAAAAGAACAAGAAGTACAGGATTTCGAATTCATCTTTAAAACTAGCTTAATTAGTTTGATGTGGTGACAATACTTTTTGTTTTCTGAATGTATGCTTAAACAGTGCATATGTCTTTTGAATTTGTTGTTCATGAAAGAATGATGAAAAAGGAGACATGTTACTGAGGATCTGAAAAATCATAAAAATGATTCTTGAAGCAAGAAAAAGCAGTGAATACAAAAAAAAAAGAAACGAAAAAAAAGGAGAAGGGAGAAAAAGAAAGAAATAAAGTTGTGATCCAAGGCAAAAAGAGTGTGCTTAAGAACCCTGGACACCTCTAATTGGGGACTTTAGCAAAGCTGAGTCACAATCTGAAAAGGTTCACCCAATTATGTGTCTGTGGCATGCATGTATCGGGTGGTAATACTGGAAGACAGAGTGCTTTGGGCCACGACCAAGACTCAATAAGTAGCTGTGTTCAAGAATCATCATACTTAACTAGGAGAATCAATAACACTATCTGGACTCTGAGTTCCTATAGATGCCAATCATTCTGAACTTCAAAGGATAGAGTGAGATGTCAAAACTGTTCGGAGGCAAAAAGCTACTAGTCCCGCTCATCTAATTTGGAGCTAAGTTTCATTGATAATTTGGAGTCTATAGTATATTCTCTTCTTTTTATCTTATTTGATTTTCAGTTGCTTGGGGACAAGCAACAATTTAAGTTTGGTGTTGTGATGAGCGGATAATTTATACGCTTTTTGGCATTGTTTTTAGTATGTTTTTAGTATGATCTAGTTAGTTTTTAGTATATTTTTATTAGTTTTTAGTTAAAATTCACTTTTCTGGACTTTACTATGAGTTTGTGTGTTTTTCTGTGATTTCAGGTATTTTCTGGCTGAAATTGAGGGTCCTGAGCAAAAATCTGATTTAGAGGCTGAAAAGGACTGCAGATGCTGTTGGATTCTGACCTCCCTGCACTCGAAGTGGATTTTCTGGAGCTACAGAAGCCCAATTGGCGCGCTCTCAACGGCATTGGAAAGTAGACATCCTGGGCTTTCCAGCAATGTATAATAGTTCATACTTTGCCCGAGATTTGATGGCCCAAATCTGCGTTGCAAATCAGCCTCAGAATTTCCAGCGTTTAACGCTGGAACTGGCATAAAACTTGGAGTTAAACGCCCAAACTGGCATAAAAGCTGGCGTTTAACTCCAGAAAAGGTCTCTACACGAAAATGCTTCAATGCTCAGCCCAAGCACACACCAAGTGGGCCCGGAAGTGGATTTTTCTGTCATTTACTCATTTCTGTAAACCTTAGGTTACTAGTTCACTATTAATATGATCTTTTGACATTGTATCAGTACCTCATGACACTTTACACGTTTCTTTGTGTACTTTCCACGGCATGAGTCTCTAAACCCCATGGTTGGGGGTGAGGAGCTCTGCTGTGTCTTGATGGATTAATGCAATTACTACTGTTTCTTATTCAATCATGCTTGCTTCCGTTCTAAGATATCACTTGTTCTTAAACCGGATGAATGTGATGATCCGTGACACTCATCATCATTCTCAACTATGAACGTGTGCCTGACAACCACCTCCGTTCTACCTTAGATTGAGTAGATATCTCTTGGATTCCCTAACCAGAATCTTCGTGGTATAAGCTAGAACTGATGGCGGCATTCAAGAGAATCCGGAAGGTCTAAACCTTGTTTGTGGTATTCTGAGTAGGATTCAATGATTGAATGACTGTGACGTGCTTCAAACTCCTAGCAGGCGGGGCGTTAGTGACAGACGCAAAAGAATCGATGGATTCTATTCTGGCCTGACCGAGAACCGACAGATGATTAGCCATGCTGTGACAGAGCATAGGAACGTTTTCACTGAGAGGATGGGAGGTAGCCACTGACAACGGTGAAACCCTACATACAGCTTGCCATGGAAGGAGCTTCGCGTGTTTGATGAAGAAAGACAGTAGGAAAGCAGAGATTCAGAAGATGGAGCATCTCCAAAACCTCAACCCATTCTCCATTATTGCAATACAAGTAACCATTTCATGTTCTTTTGCTTTTTACAATCAATCCTGATAATTTCTGATATCCTGACTAAGATTTACAAGATAACCATAGCTTGCTTCAAACCGACAATCTCCGTGGGATCGACCCTTGCTCACGCAAGGTATTACTTGGACGACCCAGTGCACTTGCTGGTTAGTTGTGCGGGATTGCAAAAGTGTGATTGCAATTTCGTGCACCAACAATCAATATCATCCTAACCATCAACATGGTCTCACCCACAATTCAACCTCAACTAATCATTAAGCATATGTCAAAACATGCATATCTCTCATACATCATACCATCAAAACATCAAAAATCCATTAATCACATACAAAACAACACAATTCATCTCAATCAATCAATAACATCAATAGTCCAAATCTTATCTTAGGGTCTCTAGCCTAAGTTTTTACACTACATTACATTTTAGATACAGGAAACTGAAACCATACCTTGGCCGATTCCCTGCTCAACCCGGAACACTTCCAATTCAACTTTTCCTCAACTTTCAAGGCTCCAACACCTCCAAGATAAAATTTTTTAGCACAAAAAGTTTATTCCAAGCCTTTCAAGACTTCAATCAAGCTTTAATATTTATATACACACTACCTAAACCACAATTATCACACCCAAATACAACAACTCAATAACCAAATGTCTTAATTCAAAGATTCCACTAGGGTTTGAGATCTCTCCTTCAAGCTAGTTGGATCCTATAACATCAAAAGCTTACAAATCTCAATATTTTTACCCATAAATTTCGAAAATTAAGGCTGGAATAACTGAGATGAGAACAAGGTTAACTGATGCACCACTATTTCGTGGTACATCTTGTGCTTAATTGAGTGGATTTTATCCACTATTCTCACACTTATTCATGTAAATCGCATGTTTTACATTTTCCTTCCTGATTTTGTGCTATGATTGAAAACATGCTTCTTTGGTCTTAATTCAGCTAATTTTAATCCTCTCTCATTACCATTCGATGTCTTGATATGTGTGTTAAGTGATTTTAGGGATTACAGGGCAGGAATGACTTAGAGGATGGAAAGGAAACATGCAAAACTGGAAGGAATACAAGAAATTGAAGGAATTGCTAATGCTGTCAGCCCTGACCTCTTTGCACTCAATCGGTCATAACTCGAGCTACGGAGGTCCAAATCAGGGGGTTTCAGTTGCGTTGGAAAGCTAACATTCGGGGCTTCGCAACGATAGACAATTTGCAATAGTAGCCATGCAGCTAGGCGATGCGCATACGCACTTGACGCGCACGCGCACATTGGCAAAAAGTCCATCGGCACGCACGCGCGACTGGTGCATACGTGCGATATGCGCGACGTACTGCAACTGTAGAAATCGCTGGGGGCGATTTCTGGGCTATTTTTGACCCAGTTTTCGGCCCAGAAAACACAGATTAGAGGCTACAGAGTGGGGGAATCCATTCATTCAACATACACTTCTCATTCACATAATTTTTAGGTTTTAGATGTAGTTCTCTAGAGAGAGAGGCTCTCTCCTCTCTTTCAGGTTTTTGGATTAGGATTTCTTCTTTTTCTCAATTCCAGGTTCAATGTTCTTTTAATTTAGTTTATCTTTTATTTGTTTATGAACTCCATGTTAGATTTGATTTCTTTATTTAATGCAATTTGAGGTATTTCATATTTATGATTTTAATTTAGCTGTTTACATTCTTAGCTTGTGTTGAGTAATTGGAGACACTTGAGTTATCAAATTCCTTGTTGATTGAAAATTGGAATTCTTTGCTGATTGATTTGAATTCCCCTAACTCTAGTCTTTTCTTAGGAATTGACTAGGACCTGAGGAATCAAATTAATTTATCTACTTAACATACATTCATAGTTAGAGGTTGACCAAATGGGAGCAAAAGCCAATTCTCATCACAATTGATAGGGATAACTAGGATAGGACGTCCAGTTCTTATACCTTGCAAGGGTTTTCATGATAATTAGTTTACTTCCTTGTCATTTACATTCCTTGTTCAAACCTTTCAAAAACCCAAAAAGATACTTTTCTCATAACCAATAATAACACACCTCCTTTCAATTCCTTGAGAGACGACCCGAGGTTTAAATACTTCGGTTATTAATTTTTATTGGGTTTGCTTTAGTGACAAACAAGTTTTTGTATGAAAAGATTCTTTGTGGGTTTAGAAGCTATACTTTCAACGAGAACATATTTGTGAAATTCTAGACCACACAAAAGTCCCTTCATCAAAATGGCGTCCTTACCGAGGAATTACAAACGTGTGCCTTATTATTGGTTATTGTAAATATTTACTTTTTGCTTGTTTGTTTGTTTTTGTTTTTAATTTTTATTAGCTACTATGAATTCTCACCCTTGTCGCTATGAGTTTGGTTCCAATGTTGTTGTAAGGAATGAAAGCTATAATGAGAACATGCATCAAGGTTGGAACAATCAAAGATGGGAGGAGCCACAAGGATTTGATCAACCCTCTTGGCAACAACCCCCTCCAATGCGCTATAACCAACAACCATTCCATGATGCATACCAAGACAATAGTTATGATGGACCCTTTCGTGACAACCAACCTCCACCAAATTACTATGGTCAAGAGCCATTCCAAGGTGCGTACCAAGATGATAGATATGGTGGACCCCCTTGTAGTTACCAACAAGCCCCACCATATGCCTATGAACCCCTTCCTCAACATAACTTTGAACCACCATACTCACAAGTTCCTTTCCACCATTCACCTCTATATGACCCTAACTCGTATTGGTGCACGAGATTGTGATCAATACAACTTCGCACAACTAACCAGCAGGTGCACTGGGTCGTCCAAGTAATACCTTACGTGAGTAAGGGTCGATCCCACGGAGATTGTCGGCTTGAAGCAAGCTATGGTTATCTTGTAAATCTTAGTCAAGATATCAGAAATTATCAGGGTTGATTGTGAAAAGCAAAAGAACATGAAATAAGTACTTGTTATGCAGTAATGGAGAATAGGTTGAGGTTTTGGAGATGCTCCATCTTCTGAATCTCTGCTTTCCTACTGTCTTCTTCATCAAACACACAAAGCTCCTTCCATGGCAAGCTGTATGTAGGGTTTCACCGTTGTCAGTGGCTACCTCCCATCCTCTCAGTGGAAATCTTCAACGCACCCTGTCACGGCACGGCTATCCATCTGTCGGTTCTCAATCAGGCCGGAATAGAATCCAGTGATTCTTTTGCGTCTGTCACTAACGCCCCGCCTTCAGGAGTTTGAAGCTCGTCACAGTCATTCAATCATTGAATCCTACTCAGAATACCACAGACAAGGTTTAGACCTTCCGGATTCTCTTGAATGCCGCCATCAGTTCTAGCTTATACCACGAAGATTCTGATTAAAGAATCCAAGAGATATCTACTCAATCTAAAGTAGAACGGAGGTGGTTGTCAGGCACACGTTCATAGTTGAGAATATGACAAGTGTCACGGATCATCACATTCATCCGGGTTAAGAACAAGTGATATCTTAGAAGGGAAGCAAGCATGATTGAATAAGAAACAGTAGTAATTGCATTAATCCATCAAGACACAGCAGAGCTCCTCACCCCCAACCATGGGGTTTAGAGACTCATGCCGTGGAAGGTATACAAAGAAACGTGTAAAGTGTCATGAGGTGCAGATACAATGTCAAAAGATCCTATTAATAGTGAACTAGTAATCTAAGGTTTACAGAAATGAGTGAATGACAGAAAAATCCACTTCCGGGCCCACTTGGTGTGTGCTTTGGGCTGAGCATTGAAGCTTTCATGTGTAGAGACCTTTTCTGGAGTTAAACGCCAGCTTTCATGCCAGTTTGGGCGTTTAACTCCAAGTTTTATGCCAGTTCCAGCGTTAAACGCTGGAAATTCTGAGGCTGATTTGCCACGCCGGTTTGGGCCATCAAATCTCGGGCAAAGTATGGACTATTATAAATTGCTGGAAAGCCCAGGATGTCTATTTTCCAATGCCGTTGAGAGCGCGTCAATTGGGCTTCTGAAGCTCCAGAAAATCCACTTTGAGTGCAGGGAGGTCAGAATCCAACAGCATCTGCAGTCCTTTTCAGTCTCTGAATCAGATTTTTGCTCAGGACCCTCAATTTCAGTCAGAAAATACCTGAAATCACAGAAAAACACACAAACTCATAGTAAAGTCCAGAAAAGTGAATTTTAACTAAAAACTAATAAAAATATACTAAAAACTAACTAGTTCATACTAAAAATATACTAAAAACAATGCCAAAAAGCGTATAAATTATCTGCTCATCACAACACCAAACTTAAATTGTTGCTTGTCCCCAAGCAACTGAAAATCAAAATAGGATAAAAAGAAGAGAATATACTATAGACTCCAAAATATCAAGGAAACTTAGCTCCAATTAGATGAGCGGGACTAGTAGCTTTTTGCCTCCGAACAGTTTTGGCATCTCACTCTATCCTTTGAAGTTCAGAATGATTGGCATCTATAAGAACTCAGAACTCAGATAGTGTTATTGATTCTCCTAGTTAAGTATAATGATTCTTGAACATAGCTAGTGTATAAGTCTTGGCTGTGGCCCAAAGCACTCTGTCTTCCAGTATTACCACCGGATACATACATGCTACAGACACATAATTGGGTGAACCTTTTTAGATTGTGACTCAGCTTTGCTAGAGTCCCCAATTAGAGGTGTCCAGGGTTCTTAAGCACACTCTTTTTGCCTTGGTTCACAACTTTAAATTTTTTTTTTGATTTCACTGCTTTTTCTTGCTTCAAGAATCAATTAGATGATTTTTAGATCCTCAATAACAGTTCTCTTTTTCCTCATTCTTTCAAGAGCCAACAATTTTTAACATTCTCAAAACAACAAATTCAAGAGACATATGCACTGTTCAAGCATTCATTCAGAAAACAAAAAGTATTGTCACCACATCAAACTAATTCAACTAGTTTCAAGGATAAATTTTGAAATCCTGTACTTCTTGTTCTTTTGTGATTAAAGCATTTTTCATTTAAGAGAGGTGATGGATTCATAGGACATTCATAGCTTTAAGACATGAATTCTAAATTTTATTAATTATGAATTAAGAACAAGACTCAAAAATAGATATAAGATGAGACTAAAAAAAATTAGAAAACAAAAATTTAAATTAGGCTCCTAATGATAGAGGTTTTCACAGAGTTAGGACTCAACAACCTTGATTTTGAGAAGTGGATGCTCCCTCAACTTGAGAGGAGAGCTTTTGGCGTTTCATCTCTTGGAGTTCACGCCCCTGCTTCTCTTGTTCCTTCAGCAATTTGCAGAGCATGCAGTTCTGATTCTGCTGTTCTTCCTTAAGTTGCTCCATAGTCTCTTGCAACTTGGTGATAGATGCTTCTAGCTGGCAGTAGCCAATTTCAGGAAATTCAGGGAGGAACTCCTGCGCCCTCCTTTTGATAGAGTTGTCTTGCATTTGTCCTTCCATTGACTTCTTGGAGATTGGGTGTTCAATGGGTATGAATTCATCTACTCCCATCTTTACCCCAGCCTCTTTACAGAGCAAGGAGATCAAGCTTGGGTAAGCCAATTTGGCTTCAGTGGAATTTTTATTTGCAATTGTGTAGATCTCACAAGCAATCACATGATGAATCTCCACTTCTTTTCCAAGCATAATGCAATGAATCATCACTGCTCTTTTGATAGTGACGTCAGAACGGTTGCTAGTGGGCAGTATGGAACGCCCAATAAAGTCTAGCCAACCTCTTGCAATTGGTTTGAGGTCTCCCCTCTTGAGTTGGTTTGGGACACCCTTAGAATTGGTTATCCACTTAGTTCCAGGGAGGCATATGTCCTCTAGAACTTGATCCAACCCTTTATCTGCTCTCACCATCCTCCTATTAAAGGATTCAGGATCATCTTGCAATTGAGGCAATTTGAAGATTTCTCTTATTTTGTCCAGATGAAAGTACATAACTTTCCCTCTGACCATGGTTCTGTAGGTATGGTAAGCAGTTCCAGTCATTCTCTGCTTATCTGTTAGCCACAGATTTGAGTAGAATTCCTGAACCATGTTCCTTCCAACCTTTATCTCAGGATTGGTTAGAACTTCCCATCCTCTGTTTCGAATTTGCTCTTGGATCCCCGGATATTCATCTTCTTTCAGATCAAACTTCACTTCCGGGATCACTGACCTCAGACCCATTATTTTGTGATAATGGTCTTCATGTTCTTTGGTTAAGAACTTCTCTTGAATGGTGAGGCCGAACGTGTTCTTATAAGGGGGGAAGGAGATTTCGAAAAAATTGAAAAGAGATTTGAGAAGATATGGAGAGGATTTGAGAGAAGGGTGAGTCTTTGAATAAGATTTGGAATTGATTTGAAATAGATTTGAAGAATGGTTTTGATTTTTGAAGATTTGAAAGTGAATGATGAATGGTTGGAGTGTGATTTTGTAGAAAAGTATGGGTAAGAAAAGGAAAGTTTAAAAAAAATTGGTTTGAAAACAAAATTGTGGTCCCCCCACCTTTCTGGCGTTAAACGCCCAGAATGGCACCCATTCTGGCGTTTAACGCCCATTTGCTGCCCCTTTTGGGCGTTTAACGCCCAGCCAGGAGCCCTGGCTGGCGTTAAACGCCAGAATTCCTTTATCACTAGGCGTTTTTCTAAACGCCCAGGATGCTGCACACCTGGCGTTAAACGCCCAGAATGGTGCCCATTCTGGCGTTTAACGCCCAAAATGGCACCTTTACTGGCGTTAAACGCCCAGAATGGTGCCCATTCTGGCGTTTAACGCCCAAAATGCCCCTTACTGGCATTTTTTCGCCAGTAAGCTCTTTTTCTCTGCTTTTTGAGCTGAATCCTTCTGTAACTCTGTGAATTCCTTCATTTTTGATACTTGCCTTTGTAAAAACAAATCATATAACCTGCTACTGACTGGGTTGCCTCCCAGCAAGCGCTTCTTTACTGTCTTTAGCTGGACTTTTACTGAGAATCACTCAAGTCTCAGTTTTGAGCATTCCTGCTCAAAATTGCCTTCAAGATAATGCTTGATTCTCTGTCCATTAACAATAAACTTTTTGTCAGAATCAATATCCTGAAGTTCAACATATCCATATGGTGACACTCCTGTAATCACATACGGACCCCTCCACCGGGATTTAAGCTTTCCTGGAAACAATCTGAGCCTAGAGTTGAAGAGCAGAACTTTTTGTCCTGGCTCAAAGACTCTGGATGACAACTTCTTGTCATGCCATTTCTTTGCCTTTTCCTTATAAATTTTTGCATTTTCAAAGGCATTGAGTCTGAACTCCTCTAGCTCATTTAGCTGGAGTAATCTTTTTTCACCAGCCAACTGAGCATCCATGTTTAGGAATCTTGTTGCCCAGTAGGCTTTATGTTCCAGTTCCACGGGCAGATGACAGGCCTTCCCATACACCAGTTGGTATGGAGAGGTTCCTATAGGAGTCTTGAATGCTGTTCTGTATGCCCACAGAGCATCATCCAAGCTCTTTGCCCAATCCTTTCTTCGGGCTATCACAGTCCGTTCTAGGATTCTTTTAAGCTCTCTGTTAGAGACTTCAGCTTGCCCATTTGTCTGTGGGTGATACGGAGTTGCCACTTTGTGGCTAATTCCATATCTAACCATAGCAGAGTATAGCTGTTTATTGCAGAAATGAGTGTCCCCGTCACTGATTAGTACTCTGGGAACACCAAACCTGCTGAAGATGTGTTTCTGGAGGAATTTCAGCACGGTCTTGGTATCATTAGTGGGTGTAGCAATTGCTTCTACCCACTTAGATACATAGTCCACTGCCACCAGAATGTAAGTGTTTGAGTATGATGGTGGGAATGGACCCATGAAGTCAATTCCCCATACATCAAACAATTCTATCTCTAATATCCCTTGTTGAGGCATGGCATATCCGTGAGGCAAGTTACCAGCTCTTTGGCAACTGTTACAGTTACGCACAAACTCTCGGAAATCTTTATAGAGAGTAGGCCAGTAGAAGCCACATTGGAGGACTTTAGTGGCTGTTCGCTCACTTCCAAAATGTCCTCCATACTGTGATCCATGGCAATGCCATAGGATCCTTTGTGCTTCTTCTCTGGGTACACATCTGCGGATCATTCCGTCTGCACATCTCTTAAAGAGATATGGCTCATCCCATAGGTAGTACTTGGCATCTGAAATCAATTTCTTTCTTTGCACTCTGCTGTACTCCTGGGGTATGAACCTCACAGCTTTGTAGTTTGCAATATCTGCAAACCATGGAGCTTCCTGAATGGCAAAGAGTTGCTCATCTGGAAAAGTCTCAGAAATCTCAGTAGAAGGGAGGGACGTCCCAGCTACTGGTTCTATTCGGGACAGATGATCAGCTACTTGGTTCTCTGTCCCTTTTCTGTCTCTTATTTCTATATCAAACTCTTGCAGAAGCAACACCCATCTTATAAGCCTGGGTTTTGAATCCTGCTTTGTGAGTAAGTATTTAAGAGCAGCATGGTTAGTGTACACAATCACTTTGGATCCCACTAGATAAGATCTAAACTTGTCAATGGCATAAACTACTGCAAGTAATTCTTTTTCTGTGGTTGTGTAATTCTTCTGTGCATCATTTAGAACACGGCTAGCATAATAAATGACGTGCAGAAGCTTGTTATGCCTCTGTCCCAACACTGCACCAATGGCATGGTCACTGGCATCACACATTAATTCAAATGGCAATGCCCAATCTGGTGCAGAGATGACTGGTGCTGTGACCAGCTTAGCTTTCAGGGTCTCAAACGCCTGCTGACACTGTGTGTCAAACACAAATGGCGTGTCAGCAGCTAGCAGGTTACTCAAAGGTTTTGCAATTTTCGAAAAATCCTTTATGAACCTTCTGTAGAATCCTGCATGCCCCAGAAAGCTTCTGATTGCCTTAACATTGGCAGGTGGTGGTAATTTTTCAATTACCTCTACCTTTGCCTTATCCACCTCTATTCCCCTGCTTGAAATTTTGTGCCCAAGGACAATTCCTTCAGTCACCATAAAGTGACATTTCTCCCAGTTTAAAACCAGGTTAGTCTCTTGGCACCTTTTCAGGACAAGTGCTAGGTGATTAAGACAGGAGCTGAATGAGTCTCCATATACTGAGAAGTCATCCATGAAGACTTCCAAGAATTTCTCCACCATATCAGAGAAGATGGATAGCATGCATCTCTGAAAGGTTGCAAGAGCATTACACAGACCAAAAGGCATCCTTCTGTAGGCAAACACGCCAGAAGGGCAAGTAAATGCTGTTTTCTCTTGGTCCTGAGGATCTACTGCAATTTGGTTGTAACCTGAATAGCCATCCAAAAAGCAGTAATAATCATGACCAGCTATTCTTTCTAGCATTTGGTCTATGAATGGTAAAGGAAAATGATCCTTTCTGGTGGCTGTATTGAGCCTTCTGTAGTCAATACACATACGCCACCCTGTGACTGTTCTTGTAGGAACCAGTTCATTTTTTTCATTATGAACCACTGTCATGCCTCCCTTTTTGGGGACAACTTGGATAGGGCTCACCCAGGGGCTATCAGAAATAGGATAAATAATCCCAGCCTCTAGTAATTTAGTGACCTCTTTCTGCACCACCTCCTTCATGGCTGGATTTAGCCTCCTCTGTGGTTGGACCACTGGTTTGGCATTATCCTCCAACAGGATCTTGTGCATGCATCTAGCTGGGCTAATGCCTTTAAGATCACTTATGGACCACCCAAGAGCTGTCTTGTGTGTCCATAGCACTTGAATCAGTGCTTCCTCTTCCTGTGGATTTAAAGCAGAGCTTATAATCACTGGAAAAGTGTCACCCTTTCCCAGAAATGCATACTTCAGGGATGGTGGTAGTGGTTTGAGTTCAGGTTTGGGAGGCTTATCCTCCTCCTGAGGAATTTTCGAAAATTCTTTTGTTTCCTGTGGTTCTTCTTGATCAAGCTGAGCATCCTTGAAGATGTCTTCAAGCTCTGATTCTAGGCTTTTAGTCATATTGATCTCTTCCACTAAAGAGTCAATAATGTCAGCGCCCATGCAGTCATTTGGTGTGTCTGGATGCTGCATAGCTTTCACAGCATTCAACTTGAACTCATCCTCATTGACTCTCAGGGTTACTTCCCCTTTTTGTACATCAATGAGAGTTCGTCCAGTTGCTAGGAAAGGTCTTCCTAGAATGAGAGTTGCACTCTTGTGCTCCTCCATTTCCAGCACCACAAAGTCAGTTGGAAAGGCAAATGGCCCAACCTTGACAATCATATCCTTTATTATGCCTGATGGATGTTTAATGGAACCATCAACAAGTTGGAGGCATATCCGGGTTGGTTTGACTTCTCCAGTCAACCCAAGCTTTCTGATAGTGGATGCAGGTATTAGATTGATGCTTGCTCCAAGATCACATAGGGCTGTCTTGGTGCAAGCGCCTTCTAATGTGCATGGTATCATAAAGCTTCCTGGATCTTGAAGCTTTTCTGGTAAGCTTTTCAGAATGACTGCACTGCATTCTTCAGTGAGAAATACTTTTTCAGTTTCTCTCCAATCCTTCTTATGACTTAAGATTTCTTTCATGAACTTAGCATAAGAAGGTATTTGCTCAAGTGCCTCTGCAAACGGAATCTTTATTTCAAGAGTCCTTAGATAGTCTGCAAAGCGGGCAAATTGCTTATCCTATTCCGCTTGGCGGAGTTTTTGAGGATAAGGCATCTTGGCTTTATAGTCTTCAACCTTAGATGCTGCAGGTTTATTCCTTATAGAAGTGGTTGAAGAAGCCTTGTTAGAGGGATTACTGTCAGCACTCTCAGGTGTCTGATCTCCCCTTGGCGTCTGAACGCCAGGATTGGGTGGAAAATGGGCGTTTAACGCCAACTTTTCCCCCTTTTCTGGCGTTTGAACGCCAGAACTGGGCAGGGAATGGGCGTTTAACGCCAGCTTTCCTCCCCTCTCTGGCGTTTGAACGCCAAAAGTATTCCTCTCTGGGCTCTTACTGTCCTCAGAGGGATTTTGAACAGTGGGTTGGTTATCCTCTGTCAATTGTTCCTTATTTGGCTTTTTGCTCTTTTGAGCAGTGTTTTCCAGTGTCTTCCCACTCCTCAGTTGGACTACTTGACATTCTTCTGTTATCTGTTTAGATATTTGCTGTTTTGCTTGATTCAACTGCATTTCTATGTTCTTGTTAGCAACTTTAGTTTCATGGAGCATCTCTTTAAATTCTACTAACTGTTCTGTCATCAGGAGCAATTGTTGATTAAGCTCAATCATCTGTTCTTGAGGATTAGGGTCAGTGACTACTGTCATGACTTCCTCTTCTGGAGAGAATTCATTGCTAGAGTACAGATATTGGTTTCTAGCAACAGTGTCTATAAGCTCTTGAGCCTCTTCAATTGTCTTTCTCATGTGTATAGATCCACCAGCTGAGTGGTCTAAAGACATCTGAGCCTTTTCTGTAAGCCCATAGTAGAAGATGTCTAACTGTACCCACTCTAAAAACATTTCAGAGGGGCATTTTCTTAGCATACCTCTGTACCTCTCCCAGGCATTATAAAGGGATTCATTGTCCTCTTGTTTAAAGCCTTGGATGTCCAGCCTTAGCTGTGTCATCCTCTTTGGAGGGTAAAAATGATTCAGGAATTTGTCTGATAACTGTTTCCATGTCTTTATGCTTGCTGTAGGTTGGTTATTCAACCACCTTTTAACTTGATCTTTTACAGCAAATGGAAACAGTAATAGTCTGTAGACATCCTGATCCACCTCTTTATCATGTACTGTGTCAGCAATTTGTAAGAACTGTGCCAGAAACTCAGTAGGCTCTTCCTGAGGAAGACCGGAATACTGGCAATTTTGCTGCACTATGATAATGAGTTGAGGATTTAGCTCAAAGCTGCTTGCTTTGATGGGAGGCGTGCAGATGCTACTCCCATATGCAGCTGTAATGGGGTTAGCATATGACCCCAGAGTCCTTCTGGACTGATCAATCCCACTTAGGTCCAAAATGGATAAAGGGAAATGATATGGATTGCCAATGGATAAATTTTGTTTTTTTTTTTTTTTTGAATGAACCGAAAAATAAAATAAAAACAAAAGGAAAATAAAATAAAATAAAAAAAATTCGAAAATTGAAAGAAAATAAGATCAAAGCAAATTGAAAACTGAATCAAGTAGTTAATTAAAGAGATTTTGAGATTAGCAATTAGAAAGATATGATTGAGAAATTTTTATGAAAGAGATTTGATTTTTGAAATGAAGAAAGAGAAAAACAACAAAATGACACCAAACTTAAAATTTTTAGAAAATCAAACACAATTTTTTCGAAAATTTTAAAGGAAAAACACAAAGAGGACACCAAACTTAGAATTTTTACGGATTAAAAAGGGACTAAAGACATGCAAATTCGAAAATTAGAAGAAGAACAAAAGCATGCAATTGACACCAAACTTAAAATATGAAACTAGACTCAACTAAAAGACTTTAAACCAACAAAAATAAAACAGTCCTAATCTAAGCAACAAGATAAGCCGTCAGTTGTCCAAACTCGAACAATCCCCGGCAACGGCACCAAAAACTTGGTGCACGAGATTGTGATCAATACAACTTCGCACAACTAACCAGCAAGTGCACTGGGTCATCCAAGTAATACCTTACGTGAGTAAGGGTCGATCCCACGGAGATTGTCGGCTTGAAGCAAGCTATGGTTATCTTGTAAATCTTAGTCAGGATATCAGAAATTATCAGGGTTGATTGTGAAAAGCAAAAGAACATGAAATAAGTACTTGTTATGCAGTAATGGAGAATAGGTTGAGGTTTTGGAGATGCTCCATCTTCTGAATCTCTGCTTTCCTACTGTCTTCTTCATCAAACACGCAAAGCTCCTTCCATGGCAAGCTGTGTGTAGGGTTTCACCGTTGTCAGTGGCTACCTCCCATCCTCTAAGTGGAAATGTTCAACGCACCCTGTCACGGCACGGCTATCCATCTGTCGGTTCTCAATCAGGCCAGAATAGAATCCAGTGACTCTTTTGCGTCTGTCACTAACGCCCCGCCTTCAGGAGTTTGAAGCTCGTCACAGTCATTCAATCATTGAATCCTACTCAGAATACCACAGACAAGGTTTAGACCTTCCGGATTCTCTTGAATGCCGCCATCAGTTCTAGCTTATACCACGAAGATTCTGATTAAAGAATCCAAGAGATATCTACTCAATCTAAAGTAGAACGGAGGTGGTTGTCAGGCACACGTTCATAGTTGAGAATATGATGAGTGTCACGGATCATCACATTCATCCGGGTTAAGAACAAGTGATATCTTAGAAGGGAAGCAAGCATGATTGAATAAGAAACAGTAGTAATTGCATTAATCCATCAAGACACAGCAGAGCTCCTCACCCCCAATCATGGGGTTTAGAGACTCATGCCGTGGAAGGTATACAAAGAAATGTGTAAAGTGTCATGAGGTGCAGATACAATGTCAAAAGATCCTATTAATAGTGAACTAGTAATCTAAGGTTTACAGAAATGAGTGAATGACAGAAAAATCCACTTCCGGGCCCACTTGGTGTGTGCTTTGGGCTGAGCATTGAAGCTTTCATGTGTAGAGACCTTTTCTGGAGTTAAACGCCAGCTTTCATGCCAGTTTGGGCGTTTAACTCCAAGTTTTATGCCAGTTCCAGCGTTAAACGCTGGAAATTCTGAGGCTGATTTGCCATGCCGGTTTGGGCCATCAAATCTCGGGCAAAGTATGGACTATTATACATTGCTGGAAAGCCCAGGATGTCTACTTTCCAATACCGTTGAGAGCGCGCCAATTGAGTTTCTGAAGCTCCAGAAAATCCACTTTGAGTGCAGGGAGGTCAGAATCCAACAGCATCTGCAGTCCTTTTCAGTCTCTGAATCAGATTTTTGCTCAGGACCCTCAATTTCAGTCAGAAAATACCTGAAATCACAGAAAAACACACAAACTCATAGTAAAGTCCATAAAAGTGAATTTTAACTAAAAACTAATAAAAATATACTAAAAACTAACTAGTTCATACTAAAAATATACTAAAAACAATGCCAAAAAGCGTACAAATTATCCGCTCATCACGTATCCACCATACCAACCACCTTATGAGCCAAATGAACCATACATAGAACCACCCCCATTCCAACATAATTACTCTCATGAGCCACCACCTCAATGTTCACCATCTCCATGCCCTTACCAAGAAGAACCACCTTCCTACCATGCACCCTTTCTCCAAAATAATGAACCCTCCTATCCACCCCAAACCTCCATAGAGAACACACTTACCTCTCTCATTGGTCTCACTTCTAAACTCTAAAATCTTATATCCCACATGGACCAATCCTCTACCTCGAATACTCAACCTCAAGCTCTAGTGCACTTCCTTCTCAACCACATAATGATCTCTCCATCCCATCACCACCCTCTATGGAAGAGCACCCACATCCATCAATCTATGAGCAACATGATCCCAATGATGCTATTGACATGGAACAAGAGAAAAGAGATTGTCTTAGGAATGCAATGGATCGATTACACGGGACCTTATTTCTAGAGGAGCAAGAAGATACCCAAAATGTGAAGGTAAGAGAGACCCTTGAAGATGAAGGAGTAGTTGAAGGGAGTTGTCATGGAAAAAAAATAATCAAGGAGGAGTACGATTTTATATTAAAATAACTGGACAAAGTCGCAATAGTTAAAGAGGAAGTGGTTGAAGACTTAGGAGATGTGGAACCTCCATGGGAAAGTCAAGTCATAGAGCCTCCTTCCAAGGTATTTGATGTTGATGTTGAGGAAGGTGTACAACCTCCAAGACATATCATGGTTAAAGACTTTGCAGAGGTTGATCAAGATATGGAGATTAAGGAAGAAGAAGCACAACCTCCCATACCCTTGGTAAACAATGAAGAAGAGATTGAATTGGAAGAAAGCTACCAAGAGGAAGAGGTTGATATTGAAGAAGCTTGCAAAGAGGTGAAAGAATTCAAAGAAGAGCACAAGGGAGTGGAGCTTGCAAGATCACTGGAAGCACCTCTCCTAAAGCCATTACCGTCCAATACAACATTCAAGTGGGTAAAATTCTTATCCTTAACCTTTACTTTCCCACTTGAATATGGGCTACTAGAGATGGATGGTCAACTTAGAGCTCTTTGTGGCATTAAGAGTAAGAGGAAGATGGTTAGTGGTTGGAGTTGTCAAGCAAGGTTCAACATGGTTGTGTGCTCAAAGTTTAAATGCAAAGGTTGGTGTAGAGCTCAATTGAATGGGTCTAGGATGTTGTTTGGCCGCTTCAGTGAGAATTCAGACTGCTTGCCACCCGGATGGAACAATATTGCTCAACAAGAAGACGGGTGCAACAGCAAGGTTTGGGACCCTGGAATTCACTCCAACAATCAATACTTTTGGGGCCTTGTCACTTGCTTCCACTTGCTTGAAGGCTTTCTGTGCCTAGTTTGGGATTCCGGAGGCTACTGGAAGTACAAACATTGGTGGGGATTCCTGGAAGAGTTCAAGCATAAGCTACCCTGACAAGGAGCTCACCAGATGTCCAACTTAAGGACTTTAACTAAAAGTGCTAGGTGGGAGACAACCCACCATGGTATGATCTTTCATTTTTATTCTTCTTAGTTTTATTTTATTTTATTTTTATTAGTGTTCATTCATAATTTCTGCATATTCATCTGCATTCTACATTTTGCATTTCGCATTAAAAAAATAGACAAAAAACACCACCCCTACGCGTAAGCGTACTGCACGCTAGCGCGTCCAGTGCGATTTGGGCGATCCACGCGGCAGCGTGCATGGTGCGCGCGCGTCCCCTGAAAATCGGCGTAAGTGTATGCCTTGGCCGATTGTTGTGCCGGCTTGGCGCTGGTATTGTGCTAGATGTACAACCTGCTCCACGCGTACGCGTCAGGGACGCGTACGCGTCACCTTGCCCATTTGGTCACCCACGCGCACGCGTTGCACACCTTCTCTCCACAAATGCAAGAGTTACAGAGGGTTGTGTGTGCACGGGACTAGACTCGCGCTAGCGGCACAACCCCTATCACGCGTACGCGTACAGCGCGCATACGCGTCCCTCTCTTTCACGCGACCTGCGCGGGCGCACGCAGTACACGTTCGCGTCGGTTGCAACACCTCAATAAACCAGCGCGCCGCCAGTTCTCTTTCTCCCTCATTTCCAAATCCTAATTCTCTCTCTCAATCCAAATTTTTTCTTCTCTCTTCTCTCTTCTCTCTTCTCCTCCCCTCTCATCCTTATTCCCTTTCTTTTCTTCTATTTTACATTTGCATACTCGCATTCATGGCATTTTAACTTTATTGTTTCTTCTCCCTTCCTTTTCTATATTTGTTGTTCTCACATTGGTATTAAAAATTTTCTTACTCAACTGTTGCATATTTCTTTCATTATTTTGGGTGCTCCTTGACTTTTTTGCTAATTAGTTGCCATGTCCTATGCTTCTATTATTTTCTCACTTACATGTTGTAGCTACCATGTAGTTGAGAACCTTATTATTTTGCACTAGCCCACATATGTTTTATTTCTTTTCACATCTTTACTTGTGGGCTCTTTCCCTTCCTTTTTCTCTTCTTTCAGGATGGCCACCAAGAAGGGAAACGGAAGAGCTTCTGAATAGGGAGACAAACAAGTCCATATGCACATTCTTTAGAGAATGCACTACAGTTGTAGCTCACACCCCCATCCACTTGCACATCTCAGCATGCACCGAGGACGGTGCAATCTTTAAGTGTGGGGAGGTCGATACTGACTTTCGTAGGTCAGTTACTCTCTTTTCAACACCAATGTTTAGTCTTCTTTGTTATTGAGTTATTGCATTGCATAATAGATTGCATAGTTTGTTAGTTGCTTGCATTTATGTACTACTTGGTTGAAGTAATATTTTCTTTTTCAAGAAACTTTTTAGTGCATTTCACTAATTTGAATTAAAACTTTTGTTAAATTTGTTTGAAGAAATTTTATTTTGGATCATGGTTTAGAGCTCGAACACACAAAACCAGTGAGATTTTGAGCCCATTTGATTGGTTGCATTTTATCAACCAATATTTTGTTTTGGTGTGTGTTGTTCTCTCTAAAATTGTGATCTTTGTCATGCTTAATTCTATATTTCCATTGTTTGATGTATGCATGCACTTATATGATTGAGGCCTTTGTTTCTCTGAGCTTACATACCCATATGGCCTTACCCTTTCATTATCCTTTGCAAACCAATTTGAGCCTATTTTACCCCATTTGTTCTTTATTTTTAGCACATCATTAACTCTAAGCGAAAAATAATAATGTCCTTAATTTGAATCTTTGGTTAGCTTAGACTAGTGAGAGTTCTCATGAATTATGTGTGGAAAAAATTGGAATTGAAAACATTTGGTTTGAGAATTAGGTGTGTATATTCTTGTGAAAATGTGCAAAATAATAATTAAGCACATATTATTGCATTCAATACTTTAATCATATGAATTGATAAAAAACAAAAGAAAAGAAAAAATAGAAAAAAAAGAGCAAACAACAAAAAAAGGGGACAAAATGCCCCAAGTTAAGTAATAATATCAATGCATATGAGTTATACTTAAATTTGGGATGCATGAATGTGTGGTAAACATAGTTAACGGGCAGTTGGATCTTGCATTGTAATTACATGGATTGTCTTAAGTTAGGTGGAAAGTTTAGGTTAATTAAGTATTCAGATTTTAGTCCACTTGACCAAATACAATCCTACCTTGACCCTAACCCCATTACAACCCTCAAAATACCTCTTGATTTGTGTATTGGTGAATTAAATTTTTGTTGATTGTTAGATGAAGAGCAAGCCTTAGAAAGCAAGATTAGTAGAGAATTGAGAGAATCCAACCTTAAACACTTGAGCGATTAGAGTGTATACACTTCTGGTAAGGGTTCGATGCTCGATTCCTTGTTCCTGGCTTTCATGAGCTATCTTCTCCTTGCAAGTTATTTGTACTTCATTTTTATGATTTGAATTAGTGAAATCAAGTTCATATTTTTTCTTGAAAGGTTTATCTATTTTTTTTTAACCAAGTAGGTAAAAGCATTTCACATTTAGTTTCAATCATATAGATAGGTTGCATTTCATATATTCTACCATTTCTCTTCACTCTTATAGCTTCTCATGAGCTTAGCATGAGGACATGCTAATGTTTAAGTGTGGAAAAATTTGATGCACCACTATTTCGTGGTACATCTTGTGCTTAATTGAGTGGATTTTATCCACTATTTTCACACTTATTCATGTAAATCACATGTTTTACATTTTCCTTCCTGATTTTGTGCTATGATTGAAAATATGCTTCTTTGGTCTTAATTCAGTTAATTTTAATCCTCTCTCATTACCATTTGATGCCTTGATATGTGTGTTAAGTGATTTCAGGAATTACAGGGCAGGAATGGCTTAGAGAATGGAAAGAAAGCATGCAAAACTGGAAGGAATACAAGAAATTGAAGCAATTCCTAATGCTGTCAGCCCTGACCTCTTCGCACTCAATCGATCATAACTCGAGCTACAAAAGTCCAAATGAGGCGGTTTCAGTTACGTTGGAAAGCTAACATTTGGGACTTCGCAAAGATATACAATTTTCCATAGTGGCCTAATGATTGGATTTTTGACGGTCTAGAATTTCACTAATGAAGTCTCGTTGCAAGTATAGTTTCTAAACTAACACTAATCCTTTCATACAAAAATTTGTTTGTCACAAGTAATAAACCCATAAAATCTATAAACTGAAGTATTGAACCTCGGGTCGTTCTCCCTAGGAATTGCAATAAAGTGTTCTTGTTATTGGTTTTGAGATATTTTGGGGATTTTGAGATTTTAGACAAGAAATATAAATGGCAAAGAAAATAAACTAACAACTAACAAAGCTCTTGGAAAGATATGAGAACTAGAAGTCCTATCCTAGTTATCCTTCTCAATTGCGACCACAAATTGTTCATTACTACCACTTAGTTAACCTCTAACCATGGAGGAAAGTCAAGTGGATGAATTAACTTGATTCCACAAGTCGTAGCCAACTCCCAAAGGAAAGACTAGCTTTAGTGGTATCCAAATCAATTAGCAACTTCTAATTATCAATTAACAAAGGAATTAGATAACTCAAGCATCACTAATTACTCTACCTAGGCCAAGAGGAATAAAATCTATACTAAAATCTAACCAAGCATTTCATCAAACACTTGGAAGGCACAAAGGAAAAGCATAGTAAATTGATAACAAGAGTAGAATCTAACAACAATTGAATGTAAGAAATCAACAACAACAGTCAAAAGGAACACAATTTTTATGAATTACCTCAAATGGAATTGGAAGAAAGTAGAAGAGACAAGAGTAGATCTACAACAAAGTATGAGAACAACATAAAGGAAATTACAACAAAAGAATAGAAGAATGATTATTGCAACAACAAGGAATTGAGAAGAAGAAGTAGAAGAGATCTTGAATGAAAGCCTAGATCTAAGAACTAAACCTAATCCTAATCCTAATTCTAGAGAGAAGTTATAGCTTCTCTCTCTAGAAACTAACTCTAACTACTTCTTAAACTAAACTAAAGCTAATGATCAAAAGTATGTAAAGTATGTCAATTCCCTTTCAATCCTTGGCTTAAATAGCATTAGAAATGAGTTGGATTGGTCCCACAAGGCTTTAGAATTCGCTGGCCACGAATTTGCATTTAATGAATCATATGCAAATCGGCACGTCCGTGTACCGTGCACGTGCGCACCTCTATGCGCGATGAAACTATAGCAAATCTTATATTATTTTGAAGCCCCAGATGTTAGCTTTCCAATGCAACTAGAAACGCATCATTTGGACCTCTGTAGCTCAAGTTATGGTCGATTAAGTGCAAAGAGGTCGGCTTGACAGCTTTTGCGATTCCTACATTTCTTCATGAGTTCTCCATTTTTACATGTTTTTCCTTCTTTCCCTTGATCCAATCTTTGCCACCTAAATCTGAAATCACTTAACAAACATATCAAGGCATCTAATGGAATTAAGGTGAATTAAATTTAGCTATTTTGAGTCCTAAAAGCATGTATTCACTCTTACGCACAATTAAAGGAGAATTTACAAAACCATGCTATTTCATTGAATAAATGTGGGTAAAAGGTGATAAAGTCCCCTAAATTCAACACAAGATAAACCCTACAAATGGGGTTTATCAACCTCCCCACACTTAAACCAAGCATGTCCTCATGCTTAAACCAAGAATGAAACAAGGGGTATGACATTTATTCAATGCAAATAACCTAAATGCATCTATCTATATGAATGAAACTAAATGAAAAATGATTCTACCTACTTGGTTAAAAATAAATCAATCCTCCAAGAGCATGTATGCACAAGTAGGGCCAAGATCATATAACGATTCATGAATCCTACCAATTCAAGTATAAAAAATGAAGTTCAAATAGACTTGCAAGAAGAAAGCTTATGAAAGCCGGGAATAACGGAATTGAGCATCGAACCCTCACCGAAAGTGTTTGCACTCTAGTCGCTCAAGTGTGTAGGCTCGATTCTCTCAATTCTCCCCTAATCATGCTTTCTAAGATTTGTTTTTCTTCTAACAATCAACATATATTTCATGCATGCATACGAGTATCATGAGGTCTTTTCTTTAGGTTGTAATGGGGCTAGGGTCAAGGTAAGGATGCATATTTGGTCAAGTGAGCTTGAAATTTGAATCTTTGATAAGCTTAAACTTCTCACATAACCTATGACATCCTATACAATTTCAAAGCTAACCTGGCTACCCATTTTTCACTTTTTCTCCTCATACTCATGCATTTTTTTCCTTGATCAGAACGCATATGCATTGATTTTTTTGAGCTTCACTTTGGGGCATTTTGTTCCCCTTTTTATTGTTTTTCTTCTTTTTCTTTCTTTTTCTATTTTTCTTTTCTTTTCTTTTCTTTTTCACATTTATTATATTTTTTCTTTTTCTTTTATTTTTTCTCATTTTTTATTTTTCTTTCTTTCAAGCTACATACAAGAACATCAATGCATAAGGTCTATACGTTTTAATTAATACATGAGTATGTACCTAATTCCCAATATTTCTAATAAAAATACAAACTACCGTTTTACTCCCCCAATGTCCCAAGGTTCCCACACTTGAATGATACTCACACACACTAGCCTAAGCTAATCAAAGATCCAAATAGAGGACAATTATTGTTTTTCACTTTAAGGCTTGTAATGTGCTAAAATAAGAACAAGTGGGTTAAGCATAGGCTCAAATTTGCTAACAATGGAAGATAAAAGGTAAGGCCATTTGGGTAAGTGAGCTAAATGAAATGATGGCCTCAATCATATAAATGTATGTATACACAAAATAATGGACATAAAGAATCAAACAAATCAAAGATTAAAATCATAGAAAGAGAATAATGCACAGAAGAAGGAAAAATAAGTGGTTATAAGATGTAACCACACCATTAGGCTCAAATCTCACAAGCTTGTGTTCTTAGCTCAAAAACCATGTTCCAAAATAAATTCTTTCAAGCAAGTTCAACAAAAATTTTTTCAAATTGGTAGGGTGCCCTAAAAAATAATTTCTTGGAAAAGAAATCATCACCATAACCAAGTAGTCCTAATAAGAAAGAAGTGGTAAAAATATGTACAAATTCTAACTAACATGCAACCTATCATGCAATGCAATAACTAATCTAACAAAGAAAATAAAAAATTGGTGTTGAAAAGAAAATTGTTACCCATGGAGATCGGTCGAACGACCTCCCTACACTTGAAGATTGCACCGTCCTCAGTGCATGCAAAAAAGAGCAAGGTGGATAGGTTGCTACAATTGATGAGCTTCTTCGAAAGGTTATGCAGATGCCTTGTTCGTTGCCCCATTTAAAAGCTTTTCCTTTTCTTCCTTCTTGGTGGCCAAACTAAAAGGGAAGAAAAATAAAGAAAATTAAGCCTATAACAAAGATATGAAAGCGAATAGAACATAGGTGGGGGCTAATACCAAATAAAAGTAGGGTTCTCAAGTACTTGGTAGCTAAGCATGTAAGTGAGGAAGCAATATAGGCAAAGAGCATATCAACTAATACTTGATGCAAGAGTGAAATCGAAGCATGAAGAGCATGTTGAGCATCAAGATCAAATAAGAATTGACACAAGCAAGATTAGTGATAAGCATGATAGCAGTTGGTCCCATCCTAACTCAATGAGAATGAGGCACAAGAACAAAGAATAATGAGTTAGGAAGGACTAAAGCACTAATCTTGTGTGTAGGATAATTATTACAATTAATGCAACAAGACACGAAGCACCAAAATAATACAAGAGAGTCTCAATAATTGAGTAGAAAAGTTCAACACCATTATTAAGATGAGACTTAGAAAAAAATGAAAACATGCTATAAAATCAAATTTGAAATGTAAAGGAGAGAAGTATACAAATGCGATAAACAAAAGAAAATTGAAGAGGGAAAAAACTCTTTTTTTTTACCGGCGCGGACGCGTCATCCATGCTTGCGTGTGGATGCTCAGATCAGTAGGGGGCGCAGATGCGTCATGCACGCTCACGCGTCGATTCACAGTTTGATAGAAGGACGCGTACGCGCTAGGTGCGCGCACGCGTGGGTGGGATTAGGCGCAGGGCACATCGTCAGCCCAAGGATGGCCCAACTCTCTGGAAAATATACCATGAGGGCAAGTGACGCTATCAACGCGCGCACGCACAGCGTGCATGCGTGTGCATTGCGCATTTAGCTTTATGGACGCGTACGCGCAGGTTGGGTTGTGCCTTAGGCCCAATGTTCGCGCAGTGTAGGCCTAACTCTTGGGTTTTTGGCTGGGGAAGAAGTTTTTGCATCCACGCGTACGCGCCATGTACGCGTGCGCGTGGATGGTCGAAAATACCCGAAGCGCGCGTACGCGCCATGTACGCATACGCATGGGTGGTGCTCTGTTTTTCAAAATTTTTCCAAGTTCTTGTACCAAACCAAGCATTCCAAACCTCAAAACAGCTACCAAAACACCCTAAAACCTTATTTAACATATTATACTACCAACTAAACTCAACAAACCAATAAAAACATGAAATTAAACTAATTTTACCAATTTTTACAAAAGAGAAAATGGAAAGATTTTATCATGGTGGGATGTCTCCCACCTAGCACTTTTGTTTATTGTCCTTAAGTTTGACTTATGGGGAGCTCCTCTCAAGGTGGCTTGTGCTTAAACTCATCTTGGAACATCCACCAATGCTTGAGTCTCCAATAAGCACCATTCTTCAAAATTAATAACTCCAAGCTTGGGTGGAGTTCCTCACAAACCATGGGCTCCCAAAAGTGGTCTTCATCTTGTAATCCAGAATCCCATACTTTATTTTCACACCCGTCTTGAGGTTGATCATCATTAATCCATCTGGGTGGTAAGTAAGAGGAATTCTCAAGGTGATACCAAACTCTCCTTTTAGACCTATTCAATTGAGCACTAGCCCAACCCTTTCATCTAAGCCTTGAAGTATCAACCAAAATGAGCCTTGATTTGCAATGCCATCCACTAAACATTCTTCTCTTATGCTTTATCCCCCAAATCATCCTAAGTTGACCATTCGTTTCAAGCAAACCATATTCAAGTGGGACAATAAAGCTAATAGAAATGAGTTTTACCCACTCAAGTAAAGGAATATATGACAACCTAGGCGAAGAAGCTTCCAAAGATCTTGACAAAGCGTACTCAACTCCCGTCCTTCTTTTTCTAAAGACTTCCACCTCTTCACAAGATTTTTCAAATTCAATCCTTTGTTAGTCAATTTCATCTAATTCTTCTCCATCACTCAAATCATAAATGGGAGGACGAGAGAAATCTACCTCCACATCGCTTTCTATCTTATCAAAAGAAGGTTCTTCAAGTTCAAAGGATTCACCACCACTAAAATTTGATGCTTGATCTTCATCACCAAGGGAACTCAATTCTTGCTCCATTCCTTCCAAGTCTTCATATGGGATATGCCTTGGAGGTTGTGCACGTTCCTCCTCAACATCAATTTCAATCTTCTTGGAGGAGTTGTCTATAACTTTAGGTTCCCATGGGGGCTCTGCATCTCCTAAGTCTTCAACCACTTCTTCCTCTTCTTCGATAACCATAGGTTCCTCCAATTGTTCTAACACAAAGTAGCATTCCTCCTTTTCCACCGGAGTTTCCAATCCCTCCTTCATGCTATGCTCTTCTTTTGATTCTCCATATGTAGCCATGGGAGTTCCTTGAGTGTCCAAAAGTTGGGATGCTATCTGGTTTACCACCTTGTCCAAGGCGGTCATGAATTGTTGCACATTCCTTGTCATCTCCTCTTGTCCTTGCACAAGAACATTAAGGATGTCGTCCATTTAAGGTTGGGGTAGATGGGAGGGTTCATTGTTTTGGAGGAAGGGTTCACAATAAGAGGGTGGTTCATCATAATTAGGGTGTGGTAGTTCAACATTCTCCACTTTTTCCACTTGTTGCACAACGTGCTCCATGGTTGCTTGAAATTGATCCAATGCTTCCTTGAGATGATCCCTTGACTCTTGTTCCATTTGGATATCATGATTAGGATCATATGGCTCTTGGATAGATGGACATGAATATTCTTTCATGTGAGGTTGTGGTAGAAGGTAGAATTCATCTTGTGATTGAAAATTTTCATACATTGAAGGTGGTTCTTAGAAGTGTTGATATTGGAATGGTGGTGGTTCCATGTATGGCTCATATGGTTCAAGAGGTGGTTGGTTGGGTGGATATGGATTAAGGTCATATGAGGGTGTTTGGTGAAAAGAGGCTTGTGAGTATGGTTGAGAGTTATGTTGAGGGTATGGCTCATAGGCATATGGTGGTGGTTCTTGAAAATCACAAGGAGATTCACCATAGCCATTGGATTGGTATGCATCATGGAATGGCTCTTGTTCATATTGCATTGGTTGAGGTTGTTGCCAAGAGGATTGGTCACATGCATATGGCTCTTCCCACCTTTGGTTGTCCCATCCTTGATGCATGTTGTCATTGAAATTCACATCTCCTACAACATAGTTAGATCCAAACTCATAGCCAAAGTGAGAATTCATAATGAAAAGAGAAAATAAAATCAAAAGCTAATAAGAAACAAAGAAAACCAATTCCTAAAACTAGCAAAGCTAATAAGCAATCTAAAAATTAGGCTATTTACAATATTCACATATATACAATAACCAATAACATAACACCATTGCAATTTCACGGCAACAGCGCCATTTTGATGATTGGATTTTTGACGGTCTAGAATTTCACTAATGAAGTCTCGTTGCAAGTATAGTTTCTAAACCAACACTAATCCTTTCATACAAAAATTTGTTTGTCACAAGTAACAAACCCCTAAAATATATAAACTGAAGTATTGAACCTCGGGTCGTTCTCCCTTGGAATTGCAATAAAGTGTTATTGTTATTGGTTATGAGATATTTTGGGGTTTTTAAGATTTTAGACAAGAAATATAAATGGCAAAGAAAATAAACTAACAACTAACAAAGCTCTTGGCAAGATATGAGAACTAGAAGTCCTATCCTAGTTATCCTCCTCAATTGTGACCACAAATTGTTCATTGCTACTACTTAGTTAACCTCTAACCATGGAGAAAAGTCAAGTGGATGAATTAACTTGATTCCACAAGTTCTAGCCAACTCCCAAGGTAAAGGCTAGCTTTAGTGGTATCCAAATCAATTAGCAACTTCTAATTATCAATCAACAAAGGAATTAGATAACTCAAGCGTCACTAATTACTCTACCTAGGCCAAGAGGAATAAAATCTATACTAAAATCCAACCAAGCATTTCATCAAACATTTGGAAGGCACAAAGGAAAAGCATAGTAAATTGATAACAAGAGTAGAATCTAACAACAATTGAATGTAAGAAATTAACAACAACAATCAAAAGGAACACAAATATTATGAATTACCTCAAATGGAATTGGAAGAAAGTAGAAGAGGCAAGAGTAGATCTACAACAAAGTATGAGAACAACATAAAGAAAATTACAACAAAAGAATAGAAGAATGATGATTGCAATAACAAGGAATTGAAAACAAGAAGTAGAAGAGATCTTGAATGAAAGCCTAGATCTAAGAACTAAACCTAATCCTAATCTTAATTCTAGAGAGAAGTTAGAGCTTCTCTCTCTAGAAACTAACTCTAACTACTTCTAAAACTAAACTAAAGCTAATAATCAAAAGTATGTAAAGTATGTCAATTCCCCTTCAATCCTTGGCTTAAATAGCATTAGAAATGAGTTAGATTGGGCCCAAAAGGCTTTAGAATTCGCTAGCCACGAATTTGCATTTAATGAATAACATGCAAATCGGCGTGTCCACGTACCGTGCACGTGCGCACCTTTATGCACAATGCAACTATGGCAAATCTTATATTATTTCGAAGCCCCGGATGTTAGCTTTCCAATGCAACTGAAACCGCATCATTTGGACCTCTGTAGCTCAAGTTATGGTCGATTAAGTGCGAAGAGGTTGGCTTGACAGCTTTTGCAATTCCTACATTTCTTCATGAGTTCTCCATTTTTACATGCCTTTCCTTCATTTTCTTGATCCAATCTTTGCCTCCTAAATCTGAAAATACTTAACAAATATATCAAGGCATCTAATGGAATCAAGGTGAATTAAATTTAGCTATTTTGAGTCCTAAAAGCATGTATTCACTCTTACGCACAATTAAAGGAGAATTTACAAACCATGCTATTTCATTGAATAAATGTGGGTAAAAGGTGATAAAGTCTCCTAAATTCAACAGAAGATAAACCCTACAAATGGGGTTTATCATGGCCATGCAGCTATGCGACGGGCACGCGCACTTGACGCGACGTACTTCAACTGCATAAATCGCTGAGGGCGATTTTTGGGCTATTTTTGACCCAGTTTTTAGTCCAGAAAACACATATTAGAGGCTACAGAGTGGGGGAATCCATTCATTCAACATACACTTCTCATTTACATAATTTTTAGGTTTTAGATGTAGTTCTCTAGAGAGAGAGGCTCTCTCCTCTATCTTAGGTTTTAGGATTGGGATTTCTTCTTCTTCTCAATTCCAGGTTCAATGTTCTTTTAATTTAGTTTCTCTTTTATTTGTTTATGAACTCTGATGAGCGGATAATTTATACGCTTTTTGGCATTGTTTTTAGTATGTTTTTAGTATATTTGGTTTAGTTTTTAGTATATTTTTATTAGTTTTTAGTTAAAATTCACTTTTCTGGACTTTACTATGAGTTTGTGTGTTTTTCTATGATTTCAGGTATTTTCTGGCTGAAATTGAGGGACCTGAGCAAAAATCTGATTCAGAGACTGAAAAGGACTGCAGATGCTGTTGGATTCTGACCTCCCTGCACTCGAAGTGGATTTTCTGGAGCTACAGAAGCCCAATTGGCGCGCTCTCAACGGCGTTGGAAAGTAGACATCCTGGGCTTTCCAGCAATATATGATAGTCCATACTTTGCCCAAGATTTGATGGCCCAAACCGGCGTTCAAAGTCACCTTCAGAAATTCCAGCGTTAAACGCCGGAACTGGCACCAAAATGGGAGTTAAACGCCCAAACTGGCATAAAAGCTGGCGTTCAACTCCAAGAAGAGTGTCTACACGAAAATGCTTCATTGCTCAGCCCAAGCACACACCAAGTGGGCCCGGAAGTGGATTTTTATGTCATTTACTCATCTCTGTACACCCTAGGCTACTAGTTCTCTATATATAGGACCTTTTACTATTGTATTTTCATCTTGGTTCTTCTGGTTCCCTCTCTGGGGCCAAAACCAATGACCACTTTTGTTCTTATGTATTTTCAACGGTGGAGTTTCTACACACCATAGATTAAGGTGTGGAGCTCTGCTGTACCTCGAGTATTAATGCAATTACTATTGTTCTTCTATTCAATTCCGTTTGTTCTTTGTCCAAGATATTCATTTGCACCCAAGAACATGATGAATGTGATGATTATGTGACGCTCATCATCATTCTCACTTATGAACAAAGTGACTGACAACCACTCTTGTTCTACAAGCAAACGAGGCTCTAATGTTTATCTCTTGGATTCTTTAACCGGAATCTTCGTGGTATAAGCTAGAACTGATGGCGGCATTCAAGAGAATCCGGAAGGTCTAAACCTTGTCTGTGGTATTCTGAGTAGGATTCAATGATTGAATGACTGTGACGTGCTTTAAACTCCTAGCAGGCGGGGCGTTAGTGACAGACGCAAAAGAATCACTGGATTCTATTCCGGCCTGACCGAGAACCGACAGCTGATTAGCCTATGCTGTGACAGAGCATAGGAACGTTTTCACTGAGAGGATGGGAGGTAGCCACTGACAACGGTGAAACCCTTGCATAAGCTTGCCATGGAAAGGAGTAAGAAGGATTGGATGAAGACAGTAGGAAAGCAGAGAGACGGAAAGGAAGGCATCTTCATACGCTTATCTGAAGTTCCTACCAATGAATTACATAAGTACCTCTATCTTTATCTTTATGCTTTATTCGTATATCACTATACCCATTTGAGTCTGCCTGACTAAGATTTACAAGGTGACCATAGCTTGCTTCATACCAACAATCTCCGTGGGATCGACCCTTACTCGCGTAAGGTTTATTACTTGGACGACCCAGTGCACTTGCTGGTTAGTTGTGCAAAGTTGTGTCTATGCCATGGTATTAAGCACCAAGTTCTTGGGGCCATTACTAGGGATTATTTGAGTTGTGAAAAGTAGTGATCACAATTTCGCACACCAAGTTTTTGGCGCCGTTGCCGGGGATTGTTCGAGTATGGACAACTGACGGTTGATCTTGTTGCTTAGATTAGGTATTTTTCTTCAGAGTTCTTAAGAATGAATTCTAGTGTTTCAAGGTGATGTTCTTATCATCACCAAAGCTGATTGATCCTCATCAATTTAGCTCTTGAATGCAATGTCCTGCTGAAGCTTGGCTAGCCATGTCTAATTCCTTTAGACTAAAGCTTTAGACTAACATTGCATGATTCCTGGAATTCTCATTAAGAATTTTGAAACCTTTATTTTCTATTTTCATATAATTTTCGAAAAATCCAAAAAAAAAATTATAAAATCATAAAAACCAAAAAAATATTTTATGTTTTTTGTTTGAGTCTAGAGTCTCATTTTAAGTTTAGTGTCAATTGCATGCATTCATGTGTCTTAAGGATCTTCAAGATGTTATTGATGATTTCTTACTCTAATCTTTAAATTCTCTTGACTTGAGTGTTTTGTGTGTCTCATATGCATTCTCATTAGTGTCAGTAGTATACAAACTGCTAAGTTTGGTGTCTTACATGCATTGTTATTTGATTTTAGTTGCATTTTGATTATTAAAAATCCAAAAAATATTTTTAATTTGTGTCTTCTCAAGTCAATAATACAGAGAATTGAAGATTCAGAACATACAGCAGAAGAATTGCACAGAAAAAGCTGGGCTTTCAAAACGCCCAGTGAAGAAGGACAGACTGGCATTTAAACGCCAGCCAGGGTACCTGGTTGGGCGTTTAACGCTCAAAAGGGTATAGTTTTGGGCGTTAAACGCCAGAATGTGCACCATTCTGGGCGTTTAACGCCAAGATGGCACAAGGGGGAGGATTTTGTTTTCAAATCAATTTTTTTTCAAGTTTTCAAAGTTTTTCAAAATCAAATCTTTTTCAAATCATATCTTTTCAATCAAATGTTTTCAAAAACAATTTCTTTCCTTTTTCAAAGATATTTGCTATCAATTAATGATTTGATTCAACATTTCAAGTCTGTTGCCTTTTCTGTTGAGAAAGGTTTAATGTTTGAATCATATCTTTTCTTGATAGCCAAGTTATTAATTTTTAAAATCAAATCTTTTTAAAATTGTTTTCAACTCATATCTTCTCAATCACATTTTTTTTAAAACCAATCATATCTTTTTAATCACATCTTTTTCAAAATAGTTTTCAATCAAATCTTTTTGATTTCTAATTTCAAAATCTTTTTTCAAAAATCACTTGATTCTTTTTCCACTTTGAGTTTTCGAAAATTATCAATCAATTTTTCAAAATGTTTTTAAAAACTTTTTAATTAATTTTCGAAAATTCTTTTCCCCTCTTCCCACATCCTTCTATTTTATGGAGTACCACTCCTTCTCAATGCCCAATTCGAACTCTATCTGATTAAGTTCGAATTCTTCTACCTCTTTCTTCTATTTTTCTATTCTTCTGACACCTCAAGGAATCTCTATACTGTGACATAGAGGATTCCATATTTTCTTGTTCTCTTCTCTTTCATACGAGCAGGAGCAGAGACAAAGGCATTCTTGTTGAAGCTGACCCTGAACCTGAAAGGACCTTGAAGCGAAAGCTAAGAGAAGCTAAGGCACAATTCTCTATAGAGGACCTAACAGAAATCTTCAAAGAAGAAGAAGACATGGCAGCCGAAAACAACAACAATGCAAACAATGCAAGGAAGGTGCTGGGTGACTTTACTGCACCTACTCCCGACTTCTATGGGAGAAGCATCTCTATCCCTGCCATTGGAGCAAACAACTTTGAGCTTAAGCCTCAATTAGTTTCTCTAATGCAACAGAATTACAAGTTTCATGGACTTCCATTGGAAGATCCTCATCAGTTTTTAGCTGAATTCTTGCAAATCTGTGACACTGTCAAGACTAATGGGGTAGACCCTGAGGTCTACAGACTTATGCTATTCCCTTTTGCTGTAAGAGACAGAGCTAGGACATGGTTGGACTCACAACCTAAAGAAAGCCTGGACTCATGGGAAAAGCTAGTCAATGCCTTCTTGGCAAAGTTCTTTCCACCTCAAAAATTGAGTAAGCTTAGAGTGGAAGTCCAAACCTTCAGACAGAAGGATGGAGAATCCCTCTATGAAGCTTGGGAAAGATACAAACAATTGATCAGAAAATGTCCTTCTGACATGCTTTCTGAATGGAGCATCATAGGTATTTTCTATGATGGTCTCTCTGAACTGTCCAAGATGTCTTTGGATAGCTCTGCTGGAGGATCTCTTCATTTGAAGAAGACGCCTACAGAAGCTTAAGAGCTGATTGAAATGGTTGCAAATAACCAATTCATGTACACTTCTGAAAGGAATCCTGTGAACAATGAGACAAATCAGAAGAAAGGAGTTCTTGAGATTGATACTCTGAATGCCATTTTGGCTCAGAACAAGATATTGACTCAACAAGTCAATTTGATTCCTCAAAGTCTGTCTGGAATGCAAAATGCACCAAGCAGTACTAAGGATGCTTCATCTGAAGAAGAAGCATATGATCCTGAGAACCCTTCAAAGGAAGAGGTGAATTACCTAGGAGAACCCTATGGAAACACCTATAATTCTTCATGGAGAAATCACCCAAATTTCTCATGGAAGAATCAAGAGAGACCTCAACAAGGTTTCAACAACAATAATGGTGGAAGAAACAGGTTTAGCAATGGCAAGCCTTTTCCATCATCTTCTCAGCAACAGACAGAGAATTCTAAGCAGAACCCCTCTGACTTAGCAACTATGGTCTCTGATCTAATCAAAACCACTCAAAGTTTCATGATTGAAACAAGGTCCTCCATTAGGAATTTGGAGGCACAAGTGGGACAGCTGAGCAAGAAAGTTACTGAACTCCCTCCTAGTACTCTCCCAAGCAATACAGAAGAAAATCCAAAAGGAGAGTGCAAGGCCATCAACATGGCCGAATTTGGAGAGGAAGGAGAGGAAGTGAACGCCACTGAGGAAGACCTCAATGGGCGTGCACTGACCTCCATTGAGTTCCCCAATGAGGAATCATGGGAATCTGAAGCTCAAAATGAGACCATAGAGATTCCATTGGACTTACTTCTGCCTTTCATGAGCTCTGATGAGTATTCTTCCTCTGAAGAGGATGAATATGTCACTGAAGAGCAAGTTGCTAAATACCTTGGAGCAATCATGAAGCTAAATGACAAGTTATTTGGAAATGAGACTTGGGAGAATGAACCTCCTTTGCTCACCAAAGAACTGGATGACTTGTCTAGGCAGAAATTACCTCAAAAGAGACAAAATCCTGGGAAGTTTTCAATACCTTGTACCATAGGCACCATGACCTTCAAGAAGGCTCTGTGTGACTTAGGGTCAAGTGTAAACCTCATGCCTCTCTCTGTAATGGAGAAGCTAGGGATCTTTGAGGTGCAAGCTGCAAGAATTTCATTAGAGATGGCAGACAACTCAAGAAAACAAGCTCATGGACTTGTAGAGGATGTTTTGGTGAAGATTGAAAACCATTACATCCCTGCTGATTTCATAGTCCTAGAGACTGGGAAGTGCATGGATGAAACCATCATCCTTGGCAGACCCTTCCTAGCCACAGCAAAGGCTGTGATTGATGTTGATAGAGGCGAAATGATCATTCAAGTGAATGAAGAATCCTTTGTGTTTAAGGCTCAAGGATATCCCTCTGTCACCATGGAGAGGAAGCATGAAGAGCTTCTCTCAAATCAGAGCCAAACAGAGCCCCCACAGTCAAACTCTAAGTTTGGTGTTGGGAGGCCACAACCAAACTCTAAGTTTGGTGTTGAACCCCCACATTCAAACTCTAAGTTTGGTGTTGGGAGGTTCCAACATAGCTCTGAGCATTTCTGAGGCTCCATGAGAGTCCTCTGTCAAGCTAATGACATTAAAGAAGCGCTTGTTGGGAGGCAACCCAATGTTATATTTTCTTTTGTTATTTTATGTTTTTTGTAGGTTGATGATCATGAAAAGTCACAAAATCAATTGAAAAAGCAAAAACAGAATGAAAAACAGGAAGAAAAACAGCACACCCTGGAGGAAGAACTTACTGGCGTTTAAACGCCAGTAAGAGTAGCAGTTGGGCGTTTAACGCCCAGTCTGGCACCATTCTGGGCGTTTAACGCCACAAAAGGGGCACCAGACTGGCGTTAAACGCCAGAAAAGGGCAAGAACCTGGCGTTAAATGCCAGAAATGGGCATCAGCCCGGCGTTTAACGCCAGAATTGGCTCAAAACGTGATTTTGCTTGCCATTTGGTGCAGGGATGACTTTTCCTTGACACCACAGGATCTGTGGACCCCACAGGATCCCCACCAACCCCACCACCCTCTCTCTTCTTCACCAATCACCTCAATACCTCTTCCCCAAAAAACCCTTCACCTATCAAATCCCTTCTTTCTCTTCACCACTCACATCCATCCTTCATAAAACCCCACCTACCTCACCATTCAAATTCAAACCACTTTCCCTCCCAAACCCACCCATACATGACCGAACCATGAGCCCCCCCTCTCCTATATATACCCTTCTTCACCCCTTCATTTTCACACAACCTAAACACCACTTCTCCCCCTCTTTGGCCGAACACAAAAGCCATTGCCTTCTTCCTCATTTCTTCTTCTTCTTCTACTCTCTTCTTTCTTCTTTTGCTCGAGGACGAGCAAACCTTTTAAGTTTGGTGTGGTAAAAGCGTTGCTTTTTTGTTTTTCCATAACCATTTATGGCATCCAAGGCCGGAGAAACCTCTAGAAAGAGGAAAGGGAAGGCAAAAGCTTTCACCTCCGAGTCATGGGAGATGGAGAGATTCATCTCAAGGGTGCATCAAGACCACTTCTATGAAGTTGTGGCCATGAAGAAGGGTCAACTTTGATCAAAGGTTGGACCAAGTCCTCACAGACATTTGTGAAGAGGGCGCTCAATGGAAGAGAGATTCAAGAGGAAAGCCGGTTCAACTGAGAAGGCATGACCTCAAGCCCATCACTAAGAAAAGGATAGAGCACACAAGAGACCCTACTCATCATGAGATCCCTGAGATACCTCAAGGGATGCACTTTCCTCCACAAAACTATTGGGAGCAACTAAACACCTCCCTAGGAGAATTGAGTTCCAACATGGGACAACTAAGGGTGGAGCATCAAGAACACTCCATCATCCTCCATGAAATTAGAGAAGATCAAAGAATCATGAGAGAGGAGCAACAAAGACAAGGAAGAGACATTGAGGAGCTCAAGCACTCCATAGGATCTTCAAGAGGAAGAAAGAGCCGCCATCACTAAGGTGGACCCGTTCTTTAATTTCCTTGTTCTTTATTCTTCTGTTTTTCGAAAATTTATGCTTATGTTTATCCATGTTTGTGTCTTATGATCATTAGTGTCTTAGTGTCTATGCCTTAGAGTTATGAATGCCCTATGAATCCATCACCTTTCTTAAATGAAAAATGTTTTAATCACAAAAGAACAAGAAGTACAGGATTTCGAACTCATCTTTAAAACTAGCTTAATTAGTTTGATGTGGTGACAATACTATTTGTTTTCTGAATGTATGCTTAAACAGTGCATATGTCTTTTGAATTTGTTGTTCATGAATGTTAAAATTGTTGGCTCTTGAAAGAATGATGAAAAAGGAGACATGTTACCGAGGATCTGAAAAATCATAAAAATGATTCTTGAAGCAAGAAAAAGCAGTGAATACAAAAAAAAAAGAGAGACGAAAAAAGAAAAGAAAGAGAAAAAGAAAGAAAAAGAAAGAAATAAAGTTGTGATCCAAGGCAAAAAGAGTGTGCTTAAGAACCCTGGACACCTCTAATTGGGGACTTTAGCAAAGCTGAGTCACAATCTGAAAAGGTTCACCCAATTATGTGTCTGTGGCATGTATGTATCCGGTGGTAATACTGGAAGACAGAGTGCTTTGGGCCACGGCCAATACTCAATAAGTAGCTGTGTTCAAGAATCATCATACTTAACTAGGAGAATCAATAACACTATCTGTATTCTGAGTTCCTAAAGAAGCCAATCATTCTGAATTTCAAAGGATAAAGTGAGATGCCAAAACTGTTCGGAGGCAAAAAGCTACTAGCCCCGCTCATCTAATTTGGAGCTAAGTTTCATTGATAATTTGGAGTCTATAGTATATTCTCTTCTTTTTATCTTATTTGATTTTCAGTTGCTTGGGGACAAGCAACAATTTAAGTTTGGTGTTGTGATGAGCGGATAATTTATACGCTTTTTGGCATTGTTTTTAGTATGTTTTTAGTATATTTGGTTTAGTTTTTAGTATATTTTTATTAGTTTTTAGTTAAAATTCACTTTTCTGGACTTTACTATGAGTTTGTGTGTTTTTCTGTGATTTCAGGTATTTTCTGGCTGAAATTGAGGGACCTGAGCAAAAATCTGATTCAGAGACTGAAAAGGACTGCAGATGCTGTTGGATTCTGACCTCCCTGCACTCGAAGTGGATTTTCTGGAGCTACAGAAGCCCAATTGGCGCGCTCTCAACGGCGTTGGAAAGTAGACATCCTGGGCTTTCCAGCAATATATGATAGTCCATACTTTGCCCAAGATTTGATGGCCCAAACCGGCGTTCAAAGTCACCTTCAGAAATTCCAGCGTTAAACGCCGGAACTGGCACCAAAATGGGAGTTAAACGCCCAAACTGGCATAAAAGCTGGCGTTTAACTCCAAGAAGAGTCTCTACACGAAAATTCTTCATTGCTCAGCCGAAGCACACACCAAGTGGGCCCGGAAGTGGATTTTTATGTCATTTACTCATCTCTGTACACCCTAGGCTACTAGTTCTCTATATATAGGACCTTTTACTATTGTATTTTCATCTTGGTTCTTCTGGTTCCCTCTCTGGGGCCGAAACCAATGACCACTTTTTTTCTTATGTATTTTCAACGGTGGAGTTTCTACACACCATAGATTAAGGTGTGGAGCTCTGCTGTACCTCGAGTATTAATGCAATTACTATTGTTCTTCTATTCAATTCCGTTTGTTCTTTGTCCAAGATATTCATTTGCACCCAAGAACATGATGAATGTGATGATTATGTGACGCTCATCATCATTCTCACTTATGAACAAAGTGACTGACAACCACTCTTGTTCTACAAGCAAACGAGGCTCTAATGTTTATCTCTTGGATTCTTTAACCGGAATCTTCGTTGTATAAGCTAGAACTGATGGCGGCATTCAAGAGAATCTGGAAGGTCTAAACCTTGTCTGTGGTATTCTGAGTAGGATTCAATGATTGAATGACTGTGACGTGCTTCAAACTCCTAGCAGGCGGGGCGTTAGTGACAGACGCAAAAGAATCACTGGATTCTATTCCGGCCTGACCGAGAACCGACAGCTGATTAGCCTATGCTGTGACAGAGCATAGGAACGTTTTCACTGAGAGGATGGGAGGTAGCCACTGACAACGGTGAAACCCTTGCATAAGCTTGCCATGGAAAGGAGTAAGAAGGATTGGATGAAGACAGTAGGAAAGCAGAGAGACGGAAGGGAAGGCATCTTCATACGCTTATCTGAAGTTCCTACCAATGAATTACATAAGTACCTCTATCTTTATCTTTATGCTTTATTCGTATATCACTATACCCATTTGAGTCTGCCTGACTAAGATTTACAAGGTGACCATAGCTTGCTTCATACCAACAATCTCCGTGGGATCGACCCTTACTCGCGTAAGGTTTATTACTTGGACGACCCAGTGCACTTGCTGGTTAGTTGTGCAAAGTTGTGTCTATGCCATGGTATTGAGCACCAAGTTCTTGCGGCCATTACTAGGGATTATTTGAGTTGTGAAAAGTAGTGATCACAATTTCGCACACCAAACTCCATGTTAGATTTGATTTCTTTATTTAATGAAATTTTAGGTATTTCATATTTATGATTTTAATTTAGCTGTTTACATTCTTAGCTTGTGTTGAGTAATTGGAGACACTTGAGTTATCAAACTCCTTGTTGATTGAAAATTGGAATTCCTTGCTGATTGATTTGAATTTCTGATAAACCACTATTTTATGGTTTACAATGTGTTTAATTGTGTGGTTTTATCATGGTCTTTACCCACTTATTCATATAATTAGCATGCATTTATATTTCCTTCCTAAAATTATTACATGATTGAAAACATGCTTCTTTGGTCTTAATTTAGCTAATCTTAATCCTCTCTTATTACCATTCGATGCTTTGATCTGTGTGTTAAGAGTTTCAGGCTTTATAAGGCATGAATGAGTGAGAGATTGGGAAGGAAGCTTGCAAAAAAGGAAGGAACACAAGAAATTGACGAGATGACCAGCGAGAAGTGATGCGTACGTGTCAGCAACGCGACCGCACGGAAGAAAGGAATTCGCAGTGACACGGCCGCATGAATGACGCAGACGCACGGATTGGAAAAGCAGAAGTGACGCAGAAGCGTGGATGACGCGAACGCATGGCAGGGAAAAACGCAAATGACGCGTCCGCATGTATGACGCGATCGAGTGACGTGCGCGATCTGCAGAATTACAAAAGTCGCTGGCAGAGATTCTGTGCCGCATTTCAACTCAGTTTTCGGCCCAGAAACACAGATTAAAGTCAGAGAACTTGCAGAGACTCATCATGCCTTCATAATTCATAATTTTAGTTTTAGATGTAGTTTTTAGAGAGAGAGGTTCTCTCCTCTCTCTTAGAATTAGGATTCCTCTTAAAGGATTTAGGATTTCTTTTAATCACTTCAGGATTATTTCATCTTCATAATCAGGTTCAATGTTCCTTTTATTTATTTTCTCAATTTGATTTATGGACTCCATGTTAGGATTGATTTTCTTATTTAATATACATTATTGAAATGTTTTCAGATATATGATTTTAATTTAGCTTTCTATATTCCTGGCTTTTGTTGATTAATTGGTAACTCTTGAGTTATCAAACTCATTGTTGACTGAAAATTGGAATTCTTCAAGAATTAATTTGAGATCCAATAACTCTTAACTTTTCCCAAGGAAAGACTGGGACTTTAGGATTCGAATTAATTCAATCACTTAACTTACCTTCATAGTTAGAGGTTAACAAAGTGGGAGAAAAATCTAATTCTCATCACAATTGATAAGGATAACTAGGATAGGACTTCCAGTTCTCATATCTTGCCAAAAGTTTATTTTATAGTTATTTATTTAATTCAATTGTCATTTGAATTACTTGTCATACTTCTTCCTTATTTCCAGAACCCCCAATTTTACCTTTTTCGTAGCCAATAATAAGAACATACCTTCCTGCAATTCCTTAAGAAGACGACCCGAGGTTTAAATACTTCGGTTACTAATTTATTTAGGGGTTTGTTACTTGTGAAAACCAAAACATTTGCACGAAGGGATTTCTGTTGGTTTAGAATCTATATCTACAATGCGACTATTTTTATAAAATTCTTTACTAGCAAAAATCCTAACGTCAAAATGGCGCCGTTGCCGGGGAATTGCAAACGTGTGCCTTATTATTGGTTATTGTAAATATTTTTTATAAAAAAAAATATTTCTTTTACTGGTTTATTTGTTTCTCCTTTTTCCCCCTTATTTCTGATAACTACTATGAATTCTCACCCCTCTCGCTTTGAGTTTAGTTCTAATTTTGTTGCAAGGAATGGAAACTATAACAGGAATATGCATCAAGGTCAAAGCAATCAAAGATGGACGGAGCCAAGAAGATCTGATCAACCCTTTAGGCAACAACACCTTCCAAGATATCACAGACAAAGACCATCCTACAATGCATACCAAGCTGATAGATATGGTGGACTGCCTATTAGCTACCAACAAGCCCCACCATATGCTCAGAGACCATCCTCACAACATAACTTTGAACCACCACACTCACAAGCCCCTTTCCACCATTCACCTCCATATGACCCCAATCCTTATTCACCACACCAACCACCATATGAACCATACCCAGAACCACCACCTCAATATACACCATATCCTTATCATTATCAAGATGAACCACCTTCCTACCATGAACCCTCTCTCCGAACAAATGAACCCTCCTATCCACCCCAAACCTCCATGGAAAGCAAACTTGCCTCTATCACTAGTCTCGTCCCTACTCTTCAAGCACTTATATCCCGCTTGGGCCAACCCTCTACACCCAATATTCAACCCTCAAGCTCCACTGCACTTCCATCTCAACCACATAATGATCCACCCATCCCATCACCACCATCCATGGAAGAGCACCAACATCCATCAATCCAAGAGCAACATGATCCCACTGATACTATTGACATAGAGCGAGAGAGAAGGGATCATCTTCGCGAATCCATACTTCATAAGGAGCTAGAGGAGGCACTAAAGGTGAAGGTAGTAGACACCCTTGAAGTTGATAGCTGATGAGCGGATAATTTGTATGCTTTTTGGCATTGTTTTTAGTATGTTTTTAGTATGATTTAGTTAGTTTTTAGTATATTTTTATTAGTTTTTAATTAAAATTCACTTTTCTGGACTTTACTATGAGTTTGTGTGTTTTTCTGTGATTTCAGGTATTTTCTGACTGAAATTGAAGGTTCTGAGCAAAAATCTGATTCAGAGACTAAAAAGGACTGCAGATGCTGTTGGATTCTGACCTCCCTGCACTCGAAGTGGATTTTCTGGAGCTACAGAAGCCCAATTGGCGCGCTCTCAACGGCATTAGAAAGTAGACATCCTGGGCTTTCCAGCAATATATGATAGTCCATACTTTGCCCAAGATTTGATGGCCCAAACCGGCGTAGCAATTTGGCCTCAAAAATTCCAGCGTTAAACGCCGGAACTGGCATAAAACTTGGAGTTAAACGCCCAAACTGGCATGAAAGCTGGCGTTTAACTCCAGAAAAGGTCTCTACACTTGAAAGCTTCAATGCTCAGCCCAAGCACACACCAAGTGAGCCCGGAAGTGGATTTTTCTGTCATTTACTCATTTCTGTAAACCTTAGGTTACTAGTTTACTATTAATAGGATCTTTTGACATTGTATCTGTACCGGGTTAAGTATGATTTTGGTCCCTAACGTAGGGGCCAAAAATCGATTTCGTCCCTCGGCTTTTTTTCGCTTCAAAAAGGTCCCTGAGGTTCCGGTTTGTTTTAAAATCGTCCTTCGGACCAAAATGCCCCTATCCCTTCTTCCCCAAAATTCTCCCTTCTTCTCCAAAATTATGCAACCACCACCACCACCACCACCACCACCACCAGAACTCAGAATCAGAACAACAACCACCACCACCACCATCATCATTATCATCATCATCATAACTCAGAATCAGAACAACCACCACCACCACCACCACCACCCCTCATCCATTGTCACTCCATCACCAGCATCCATCACACCAAAACATCAGAAAATCCAGAAAAATCAACATCAGAAAATCAGAAAAACCAAAACATCAGAAAATCAACATCATTATTGTCATCCTCATCAAAATCCAGAATTCAAAAAATCTAGAAAAATCAAACAACAATATACTCAGAATCAGAAAATCATCATCATCAAGAACCCAGAATCAACAAGAAGAAGAAGAAGAAGAAGCGGCGAGCGGCGGACAACGGCTCGGCGGTGGTGTCGGCGGGAAGAAGAAGAAGAGGCGGACAGCGGGCGGCGGTGCGGCGGTGGGGAAGAAGAAGAAGAAGAAGAAGTGGCAGTGGGGTCGGCGGTGGAGTCGGCGGGTGGCGGGAAGAAGAAGAAGAAGAAGAAGAAGAAGAAGAAGAAGGGGGGTCGGCGGTGCGGCGGTGGGGTTGGCGAGCGGCGGTGCAGCGGCGGTGCGGCGGCATGACGTCCTTCTTCTCTCCCCCCTCCACCCTCCACCCTCCCCCCCCCCACCTTTCTCGCCCCCCCCCTCTTTTTCTTTCTTTCTCCCCCCTCCCCCCTTCTGTATCCTATCCCCCTTTCTTTCTTTTTTTTTCTTTTTTTTTGTTTATTTTATATTTATTTTATTTTATAATTTTTTTAATAAAGGGTAATTTGGTAATAAAAAAATATAATTGGTAAAAAGGACGATTTTAAAACAAACCGGAACCTCAGGGACCTTTTTGAAGCGAAAAAAAGCCGAGGGACGAAATCGATTTTTGGCCCCTACGTTAGGGACCAAAATCATACTTAACCCTATCTGTACCTCATGACACTTTACACGTTTTCTTTGTGTACTTTCCACAGCATGAGTCTCTAAACCCCATGGTTGGGGGTGAGGAGCTCTGCTGTGTCTTGATGGATTAATGCAATTAATACTGTTTCTTATTCAATCATGCTGGCTTCCATTCTAAGATAATACTTGTTCTTAATCCGGATGAATGTGATGATCCGTGACAATCATCATCATTCTCAACTATGAACGTGTGCCTGACAACCACCTCCGTTCTACCTTAGATTGAGTAGTTATCTCTTGGATTCTTTAATCGGAATCTTCGTGGTATAAGCTAGAACTGATGGCGGCTTTCAAGAGAATCCGGAAGGTCTAAACCTTGTCTGTGGTATTCTGAGTAGGATTCAATGACTGAATGACTGTGATGTGCTTCAAACTCCTAGCAGGCGGGGCGTTAGTGACAGACGCAAAAGTATCGATGGATATTATTCCGGCCTGACCGAGAATCGACAGCTGAATTCCGCTATGCTGTGACAGAGCATATGCAATCGCTTTCACTGAGAGGATGGGAGGTAGCCATTGACAACGGTGAAACCCTACATACAGCTTGCCATGGAAGGAGCCTTGCGTACTTGAAGAAGGAGACAGTAGGAAAGCAGAGATTCAGAGGATGGAGCATCTCCAAACCCCAACCTATTCTCCATTACTGCAATACAAGTAACCATTTCATGTTCTTCTGCTTTTTACAATCAATCCTGATAATTTCTGATATCCTGACTAAGATTTACAAGATAACCATAGCTTGCTTCAAGCCGACAATCTCCGTGGGATCGACCCTTGCTCACGCAAGGTATTACTTGGACGACCCAGTGCACTTGCTGGTTAGTTGTGCGGGATTGCAAAAGTGTGATTGCAATTTCGTGCACCAAGTTTTTGGCGCCGTTGCCGGGGATTGTTCGAGTTTGGACAACTGACGGCTTATCTTGTTGCTTAGATTAGGATTGTTTTATTTTTGTTGGTTTAGAGTCTTTTAGTTGAGTCTAGTTCATATTCTAAATTTGGTGTCAATTGCATGCTTTGTTTTTTTCTTTTAATTTTCGATTTTTTTTTTGCATGTTCTTAGTTCCTTTTTGATTCATAAAAATTCTAAGTTTGGTGTCCTCTTTGTGTTTTTCTTTTAAAATTTTCGAAAATTAGTGTTTGATTTTCTAAAAATTTTAAGTTTGGTGTCTTTTTGTTGTTTTTCTCTTTCCTCTTTTCAAAAATCAAATCTTTTTCATAAAAATTTTTCAATCATATCTTTTTAATTGCTGTTTTCAAAATCTTTCTAATTAACTAATTGATTCAGTTCTCAATTTGCTTTGATCTTATTTTCTTTTTGATTTTCGAATTTTTATCTTAATTTCCTTTCTTTCATTTCAATTTTTTCGTTTAATTCAAAAAAAAAAAAAAACAAAAACAAAATTTATCTATTTGCAATCATTATCATTTCCCTCTTGTCCAGTATGGACCTAAGAGGGATTGATCAGTCCAAAAGGACTCTGGGGTCATATGCTAACCCCATTACAGCTGCATATGGGAGTAGCATCTGCACACCTCCCATCAAAGCAAGCAGCTTTGAGCTAAATCCTCAACTCATTATCATAGTGCAGCAAAATTGCCAGTATTCCGGTCTTCCACAGGAAGAACCTACTGAGTTTCTGGCACAATTCTTACAGATTGCTGACACAGTACATGATAAAGAGGTAGAACAGGATGTCTACAGACTATTACTGTTTCCATTTGCTGTAAAGGATCAAGCTAAAAGGTGGTTGAATAACCAACCTACAGCAAGCATAAAGACATGGAAACAGTTATCAGACAAATTCCTGAATCATTTTTACCCTCCAAAGAGGATGACACAGCTAAGGCTGGACATCCAAGGCTTTAAACAAGAGGATAATTAATCCCTTTATAATGCCTGGGAGAGGTATAGAGGTATGCTTAGAAAATGCCCCTCTGAAATGTTTTCAGAGTGGGTACAGTTAGACATCTTCTACTATGGGCTCACAGAAAAAGCTCAGATGTCTTTAGACCACTCAGCTGGTGGATCTATACACATGAGGAAGACAATTGAAGAAGCTCAAGAGCTTATAGACACTGTTGCTAGAAACCAATACTTATATTCTAGCAATGAGTTCGTTCCAAAGGAGGAGGTCATGGCACTAGTCACTGATCCTAATCCTCAAGAACAGATGAATGAGCTTAATCAACAATTGCTCCTGATGACAGAACAGTTAGCAGAATTTAAAGAAATACTCCAGGATACTAAGGTTGCTAACAAGAGCATAGAACTGCAGTTGAATCAAGCAAAACAACAAATATCTAAACAAATAACAGAGGAATGTCAAGCAGTTCAACTGAGGAGTGGGAAGACACTAAATAACACTGCTCAAAAGAGCAAAAACCAAACAAAGAACAAGTGACAGAGGACAACCAAACCACTGTTCAAAATCCCTCTGAGGACAGTAAGAGCCCAGAGAGGAATATTGGCGTTCAAACGCCAGAAAGGGAAGGAAAGCTGGCGTTAAACGCCCATTCCTTGCCCAGTTCTGGCGTTCAAACGCCAGAAAAGGGGGAAAAGTTGGCGTTAAACGCCCATTTTCCACCCAATCCTGGCGTTCAGACGCCAAGGGGAGATCAGACACCTGAGAGTGCTGATAATTATCCCTCTAACAAGGCTTCTTCAACCACTTCTGTAAGGAATAAACCTGCAGCATCCAAGGTTGAAGAATATCAAGCCAAGATGCCTTATCCTCAGAAACTCCGCAAAGCGGAACAGGATAAGCAATTTGCCCGCTTTGCAGACTATCTAAGGACTCTTGAGATAAAGATTCTGTTTGCAGAGGCACTTGAGCAAATACCTTCTTATGCTAAATTCATGAAAGGGATTTTAAGCCATAAGAAGGATTGGAGAGAAACTGAAAAGGTGTTTCTCACTGAAGAATGCAGTGCAGTCATTCTGAAAAGCTTACCAGAAAAGCTTCAAGATCCTGGAAGCTTTATGATACCATGCACATTAGAGGGCGCTTGCACCAAGACAGCCCTATGTGATCTTGGAGCAAGCATCAATCTAATACCTGCATCCACTATCAGAAAGCTTGGGTTGACTGGAGAAGTCAAACCAACCAGGATATGCCTCCAACTTGCTGATGGCTCCATTAAACATCCATCAGGCATAATAGAGGACATGATTGTCAAGGTTGGGCCATTTGCCTTTCCAACTGACTTTGTGGTGCTGGAAATGGAGGAGCATAAGAGTGCAACTCTCATTCTAAGAAGACCTTTCCTAGCAACTGGGCGAACTCTCATTGATGTACACAAAGGGGAAGTGACCCTGAGAGTCAATGAGGATGAGTTCAAGTTGAATGCTGTGAAAGCTATGCAGCATCCAGACACTCTAAATGACTGCATGGGCGCTGACATTATTGACTCTCTGGTAGAAGAGATCAATATGGCTGAAAGCCTAGAATCAAAGCTTGAGGACATCTTCAAGGATGCTCAACCTGATCAAGAAGAACTAGAGGAAGCAAAGGAATTTTCGAAAATTCCTCAGGAAGAGGATAAACCTCCCAAACCTGAACTCAAACCTCTACCACCATCTCTGAAGTACGCATTTCTGGGAGAGGGTGACACTTTTCCAGTGATTATAAGCTCTGCTTTAAATCCACAGGAAGAGGAAGCACTGATTCAAGTGCTAAGGACACACAAGACAGCTCTTGGGTGGTCCATAAGTGACCTTAAGGGCATCAGCCCAGCTAGATGCATGCACAAGATCCTGTTGGAGGATAATGCCAAACCAGTGGTTCAACCACAGAGGAGGCTAAATCCAGCCATGAAGGAGGTGGTGCAGAAAGAGGTCACTAAACTACTGGAGGCTGGGATTATTTATCCTATTTCTGATAGCCCCTGGGTGAGCCCTGTCCAAGTTGTCCCCAAAAAGGGAGGCATGACAGTGGTTCATAATGAAAAAAATGAACTGGTTCCTACAAGGACAGTCACAGGGTGGCGCATGTGTATTGACTACAGAAGGCTCAACACAGCCACCAGAAAGGATCATTTTTCTTTACCATTCATAGACCAAATGCTAGAAAGACTAGCTGGCCATGATTATTACTGCTTTTTGGATGGCTATTCAGGCTACAACCAAATTGCAGTAGACCCTCAGGACCAAGAGAAAATAGCATTCACTTGCCCTTCTGGCGTGTTTGCCTACAGGAGGATGCCTTTTGGTCTGTGCAATGCACCTGCAACCTTTCAAAGGTGCATGCTCTCTATCTTCTCAGATATGGTAGAGAAATTTCTGGAAGTCTTCATGGATGACTTTTCAGTATATGGAGACTCATTTAGCTCCTGTCTTAATCACCTAGCACTTGTCTTGAAAAGGTGCCAAGAGACTAACCTGGTTTTAAACTGGGAGAAATGTCACTTTATGGTGACTGAAGGAATTGTCCTTGGGCACAAAATTTCAAGCAAGGGAATAGAGGTGGATAAGGCAAAGGTAGAGGTAATTGAAAAATTACCACCACCTGCCAATGTTAAGGCAATCAGAAGCTTTCTGGGGCATGCAGGATTCTACAGAAGGTTTATAAAGGATTTTTCGAAAATTGCAAAACCCTTAAGTAACCTGCTAGCTACTGACACACCATTTGTGTTTGACACACAGTGTCTGCAGGCATTTGAGACCCTGAAAGCTAAGTTGGTCACAGCACCAGTTATCTCTGCACCAGATTGGACATTGCCATTTGAACTAATGTGTGATGCCAGTGACCATGCTATTGGTGCAGTGTTGGGACAGAGGCATAACAAGCTTCTGCACGTCATTTACTATGCCAGCCGTGTTCTAAATGACGCACAGAAGAACTACACAACCACAGAAAAAGAGTTACTTGCAGTGGTCTATGCCATTGACAAGTTTAGATCCTATCTAGTGGGATCCAAAGTGGTTGTGTACACTGACCATGCTGCTCTTAAATACTTACTCACAAAGCAGGATTCAAAACCCAGGCTTATAAGATGGGTGTTGCTTCTGCAAGAGTTTGATATAGAAATAAGAGACAGAAAAGGGACAGAGAACCAAGTGGCTGATCATCTGTCCCGAATAGAACCAGCAGCAGGGGCGTCCCTCCCTTCTACTGAGATTTCTGAGACTTTCCCAGATGAGCAACTCTTTGCCATTCAGGAAGCTCCATGGTTTGCAGATATTGCAAATTTTAAAGCTGTAAGGTTCATTCCCAAAGAGTACAGCTACGTGCAGAGAAAGAAATTAATTTCAGATGCCAAGTACTACCTCTGGGATGAACCATATCTCTTTAAGAGATGTGCTGATGGAGTGATCCGCAGATGTATACCCAGGGAAGAAGCACAAAGGATCCTATGGCACTGCCATGGATCACAGTATGGAGGGCATTTTGGAAGTGAGCGAACAGCCACTAAAGTCCTCCAATGTGGCTTCTATTGGCCTACTCTCTATAAAGATTCCCGAGAGTTTGTGCGTAACTGTGACAGTTGCCAAAGAGCTGGTAACCTGCCTCACGGATATGCCATGCCTCAACAAGGGATATTAGAGATTGAATTGTTTGATGTATGGGGAATTGACTTCATGGGGCCATTCCCACCATCATACTCAAACACTTACATTCTGGTGGCAGTGGACTACGTATCTAAGTGGGTAGAAGCAATTGCTACACCCACTAATGATACCAAGACTGTACTGAAATTCCTCCAGAAAAATATCTTCAGCAGGTTTGGTGTTCCCAGAGTACTAATCAGTGATGGGGGCACTCATTTCTGCAATAAACAGCTATACTCTGCTATGGTTAGATATGAAATCAGCCATAAAGTGGCAACTCCGTATCATCCACAGACAAATGGGCAAGCTGAAGTCTCTAACAGAGAGCTAAAAAGAATCCTAGAACGGACTGTGATAGCTCGGAGAAAGGATTGGGCAAAGAGCTTGGATGATGCTCTGTGGGCATACAGAACAGCATTCAAGACTCCTATAGGAACCTCTCCATACCAACTGGTGTATGGGAAGGCCTGTCATTTTCCTGTGGAACTGGAACATAAAGCCTACTGGGCAACCAGATTCCTAAACATGGATGCACAGTTAGCTGGTGAAAAAAGATTGCTCCAGTTAAATGAGCTAGAGGAGTTCAGACTCAATGCCTTTGAAAATGCAAAAATTTATAAGGAAAAGGCAAAGAAATGGCATGACAAGAAGTTGTCAACCAGAGTCTTTGAGCCAGGACAAAAGGTTCTGCTCTTTAACTCTAGGCTCAAATTATTTCCAGGAAAACTCAAATCCCGGTGGAGGGGTCCGTATGTGATTACAGGAGTCTCACCATATGGGTATGTTGAGCTTCAGGATATTAATTCTGACAAAAAGTTCATTGTTAATGGACAGAGAATCAAGCATTATCTTGAAGGAAATTTTGAGCAGGAATGCTCAAAACTGAGACTTGAGTGATTCTCAGTGAAGGTCCAGCTAAAGACAGTAAAGAAGCGCTTGCTGGGAGGCAACCCAGTCATTAGGAGGTTGTATGAATTGTCCTTACAGAGGCAAGTATCAAAAATGAAGGAATTCACAGAGTTACAGAAGGATTCAGCTCAAAAAGCAGAGAAAATGAGCTTACTGGCGAAAAAACGCCAGTAAGGGGCATTTTGGGCGTTAAACGCCAGAATGGGTACCATTCTGGGCGTTTAACGCCAGTAATGGTACCATTTTGGGCGTTAAACGCCAGAATGGGCACCATTCTGGGCGTTTAACGCCAGGTGTGCAGCATCCTGGGCGTTCAGAAAAACGCCCAGTGATAAAGGATTTCTGGCGTTTAACGCCAGCCAGGGCACCGGGCTGGGCGTTAAACACCCAAAAGGGGCACCAAGTGGGCGTTAAACGCCAGAATGGGTGCCATTCTGGGCGTTTAACGCCAGAAAGGTGGGGGGACCACAATTTTGTTTTCAAATCAGAATTTTTCAAACTTTCCTTTTCTCACCCATATTTTTCTACAAAAATACATTTCAATCTCTCATCATTCACTTTCAAATTTTCAAATATCCAAAATCACTCTTCAAATCTCTCAAATCATTCCCAAAATTTTGTTCAAAAAAAATCACCCTTTTCTCAATTTCTTTCCATATCTTCTCAAATCTCCTTTCAATTTTTCGAAAAACTCCCCTCCCCACCTTATAAATTCACGTTTGGTTCCCTCATTCCATCACACCATTCGAATTTCCTCTTCCTCCCCCTCTCTTCTCTCTTCTCTTTTGCTTGAGGACAAGCAAACCTCTAAGTTTGGTGTGCTTTTCCGTGATCACTAAGCCAAGATTTATCAAGATCATGGCTCCTAAGGGAAAACAAACCAATTTAAGAGGCAAGAAAGAGAATAATCCAAAAAATCTTTGCAATCAAGAGAAGTTCTTAACCAAAGAACATGAAGACCATTATCACAAAATAATGGGTCTGAGGTCAGTGATCCCGGAAGTTAAATTTGATCTGAAAGAAGATGAATATCCGGGGATCCAAGAGCAAATTCGAAACAGAGGATGGGAAGTTCTAACCAATCCTGAGACAAAGGTTGGAAGGAACATGGTTCAGGAATTCTACTTAAATCTGTGGCTGACAGATAAGCAGAGAATGACTGGAACCGCTTACCATACCTACAGAACTATGGTCAGAGGGAAAGTTATGTACTTCCATCTGGACAAAATAAGAGAAATCTTCAAGTTGCCTCAACTGCAAGATGATCCTGACTCCTTTAATAGGAGGATGGTGAGAGTAGATAAAGGGTTGGATCAAGTTCTAGAGGACATATGCCTCCCTGGAACTAAGTGGATAACCAATTCAAAGGGTGTCCCAAATCAACTCAAGAGGGGAGATCTCAAACCAATTGCAAGAGGTTGGCTAGACTTTATTGGGCGTTCCATACTACCCACTAGCAACCGTTCTGAGGTCACCATCAAGAGAGCAGTGATGATTCATTACATTATGCTTGGAAAAGAAGTGGAGGTCCATCATGTGATTGCTTGTGAGATCTATACAATTGCAAATAAGAATTCCACTGAAGCCAAACTGGCTTACCCAAGCTTGATCTCATTGCTCTGTAAAGAGGCTGGGGTGAAGATGGGAGTAGATGAGTTCATACCCATTGAACCCCCAATCACCAAGAAGTCAATGGAAGGACAAATGCAAGACAACTCTATCAAAAGGAGGGCACAGGAGTTCCTCCCTGAATTCCCTGAAATTGGCTACTGGGCCAGCCTAGAAGCATCTATCACCAAGTTGCAAGAGACTATGGAGCAACTGAAGGAAGAACAGCAGAATCAGAACTGCATGCTCTGCAAATTGCTGAAAGAACAAGAGAAGCAGGGGCGTGAAATCCAAGAGATGAAACGCCAAAAGCTCTCCTCTCAAGCTGAGGGAGCATCCACTTCTCAAAATCAAGGTTGTTGAGTCCTAACTCTGTGAAAACCTCTATCATTAGGAGCCTATTTTTTTTTCTTTTTTTCGTCTTTTTTTTTTGTGTTTTTGCTTTCTATTTTTATTTAGTCTCATCCTATATCTATATTTGAGTCTTGTTTTTAATTCATAATTAATAAAATTTATGCCTTAAAGCTATGAATGTCCTATGAATCCATCACCTTTCTTAAATGAAAACTGCTTTAATCACAAAAGAACAAGAAGTACAGGATTTCGAAATTTATCTCTGAAACTAGTTGAATTAGTTTGATGTGGTGACAATACTTTTTGTTTTCTGAATGAATGCTTGAACAGTGCATATGTCTCTTGAATTTGTTGTTTTGAGAATGTTAAAAATTGTTGGCTCTTGAAAGAATGAGGAGAAAGAGAACTGTTATTGAGGATCTGAAAAATCATCAAAGTGATTCTTGAAGCAAGAAAAAGCAAAAAAAAAAAAATTTCGAAACAAAAAAAAGAAGAAAAAGAAAAAGAAAGAAATAAAGTTGTGATCCAAAGCAAAAAGAGTGTGCTTAAGAACCCTGGACACCTCTAATTGGGGACTTTAGCAAAGCTGAGTCACAATCTAAAAAGGTTCACCCAATTATGTGTCTGTGGCATGTATGTATCCGGTGGTAATACTGGAAGACAGAGTGCTTTGGGCCACAGCCAAGACTCATACACTAGCTATGTTCAAGAATCAATGTACTTAACTAGGAGAATTAATAACACTATCTGAGTTCTGAGTTCTCATAGATGCCAATCATTCTGAACTTCAAAGGATAGAGTGAGATGCCAAAACTGTTCGGAGGCAAAAAGCTACTAGTCCGCTCATCTAATGGAGCTATGTTTCCTTGATATTTTGGAGTCTATAGTATATTCTCTTCTTTTTATCCTATTTTGATTTTCAGTTGCTTGGGGACAAGCAACAATTTAAGTTTGGTGTTGTGATGAGCGGATAATTGTATGCTTTTTGGCATTGTTTTTAGTATGTTTAGTATGATTTAGTTAGTTTTTAGTATATTTTTATTAGTTTTTAATTAAAATTCACTTTCTGGACTTTACTATGAGTTGTGTGTTTTTCTGTGATTTCAGGTATTTTCTGACTGAAATTGAAGGTTCTGAGCAAAAATCTGATTCAGAGACTGAAAAGGACTGCAGATGCTGTTGGATTCTGACCTCCCTGCACTCGAAGTGGATTTTCTGGAGCTACAGATACCCAATTGGCGCGCTCTCAACGGCATTGGAAAGTAGACATCCTGGGCTTTCCAGCAATATATGATAGTCCATACTTTGCCCAAGATTTGATGGCCCAAACCGGCGTAGCAATTTGGCCTCAAAAATTCCAGCGTTAAACGCCGGAACTGGCATAAAACTTGGAGTTAAACGCCCAAACTGGCATGAAAGCTGGCGTTTAACTCCAGAAAAGGTCTCTACACTTGAAAGCTTCAATGCTCAGCCCAAGCACACACCAAGTGAGCCCGGAAGTGGATTTTTCTGTCATTTACTCATTTCTGTAAACCTTAGGTTACTAGTTTACTATTAATAGGATCTTTTGACATTGTATCTGTACCTCATGACACTTTACACGTTTTCTTTGTGTACTTTCCACAGCATGAGTCTCTAAACCCCATGGTTGGGAGTGAGGAGCTCTGCTGTGTCTTGATGGATTAATGCAATTAATACTGTTTCTTATTCAATCATGCTGGCTTCCATTCTAAGATAATACTTGTTCTTAATCCGGATGAATGTGATGATCCGTGACAATCATCATCATTCTCAACTATGAATGTGTGCCTGACAACCACCTCCGTTCTACCTTAGATTGAGTAGTTATCTCTTGGATTCTTTAATCGGAATCTTCGTGGTATAAGCTAGAACTGATGGCGGCTTTCAAGAGAATCTGGAAGGTGTAAACCTTGTCTGTGGTATTCTGAGTAGGATTCAATGACTGAATGACTGTGACGTGCTTCAAACTCCTAGTAGGCGGGGCGTTAGTGACAGACGCAAAAGTATCGATGGATATTATTCCGGCCTGACCGAGAACCGACAGCTGAATTCCGCTATGCTGTGACAGAGCATATGCAATCGCTTTCACTGAGAGGATGGGAGGTAGCCATTGACAACGGTGAAACCCTACATACAGCTTGCCATGGATGGAGCCTTGCGTACTTGAAGAAGGAGACAGTAGGAAAGCAGAGATTCAGAGGATGGAGCATCTCCAAACCCCAACCTATTCTCCATTACTGCAATACAAGTTACCATTTCATGTTCTTCTGCTTTTTACAATCAATCCTGATAATTTCTGATATCCTGACTAAGATTTACAAGATAACCATAGCTTGCTTCAAGCCGACAATCTCCGTGGGATCGACCCTTGCTCACGCAAGGTATTACTTGGACGACCCAGTGCACTTGCTGGTTAGTTGTGCGGGATTGCAAAAGTGTGATTGCAATTTCGTGCACCAATAGCGCAGTTGAAGAACTAGTGAAAGAAGACAACAAGGAGGATTTTTTGCTTGAAGGTGAAGAAATAGTTGAAAAGAAAATCATCGAGGACGAATACGATTGCATACTTAAATACCTAGATCAAGAAAGAAATCGATTACCTTTCCGACGTTCGGACATTCAAAGAACCCCATGGTTTCATGTGGGAAATCTACTGAAGAATGTATCAGGAAAGAGAAAATGGGCACTCCGGTGGATAGTGAGCAGCATGATTTGATATTGGAACAAGTGGAGGAAGCCAGAATTATTGAAGAAGAAGAGGAGGCAGTGGTTGAAGACTTAGGAGATGCTGAACCTCCATGGGAAAGTCAAGTTATAGAGCACACTTCAAAGACGTTTGAAGCTGATGTTGATGAGAGTATACAATCTCCAAAGCATATCATAGTTGAAGACTTTGAAGGAGATGATCAAGAGATGGATTCAATCATTGATGAATTCTTATCTACATTTGAATCCTCTTCCATTGGACTTGATATGGAGTTTAAAGAAGATGAAACACAACATCCCGTGCCCTTGGTGAACAATGAAGAAGAGATTAAATTGGAAGACATTCACCAAAAGGAAGAGGTTGATATTGAAGATTACAAAGAGGTGGAAGATGTCGAAGAAGAGCACAAGGGAGTGGAGCTTACACGTTCACTAGAAACACCTCCCCCTAAGTTACCATCATCCTTCACAACATTCAAGTGGGTAAAATTCATATCCCTTAGCTTTCTAATTCCACTTGAATATGGGCTACTGGAGACGGATGGTCAACTTAGAGCTCTCTGTGGCATTAAGAGTAAGAAGAAGATGGTTAGTGATAAGATTTATCCTACAAGGTTTAACATGGTTGTGTGCTCAATATTTAAACGCAAAGGTTGGTGTAGAGCTCAACTGAATGGGTCTAGGAAGTTGTTTGGCTGCTTCAGTGAGAATTCAGACTGTTTGCCACCCGGATGGAACAATATTGCTCAACAAGAAGACGGGTGCAAAAGTAAGATTTGGGACCCCGGAATTCAATCTAGAAATCAACACTCTTGGGGCCTTGTGACTTGCTTTAACTTGCTTGAAGGCTTTCTGCGCCTTGTTTGGGACCCCGGAGGCTACTGGAACTCCAAACATTGGTGGAGATTTCTGGATGAGTTCAAGCACAAGCCGCCATAACAGGAAGCGCCTCAATTGTCCAACTTAAGGACTTTAACTAAAAGTGCTAGGTGGGAGACAACCCACCATGGTATGGTCGTTCCTTTTTCATTTTTATTTAGTTTTATTTGTTTTCAAGTTTTATTTTATTTTTCATTGAACCTAGAGGTTTTCATAGCATCCACATTAACACTGCATATTGCATACTGCATAATTACATAATAAAAAAAAAGAAAGGGAAAGCCCGCAAGCGACGCGGCAGCGTCGCTGATGCGTCCGCGTCGCTGACGCGTCCGCGTCACTAGTGCGTTGGGTAGAAAAGAATTGAACAGAGAGTCACGCGAGAGCGTGGCTGGAGGCGCATCTTTAGCATCATTTGACCCCACGTGACCGCGTTGCTCACGCGACCGCGTCGCTCACGTGACCGCGTCACCCACGCGACCGCGTGCCATGATAATCGATGTCAAAAAGGAGCATGGCCGAAAGTTGTGCTGGAATTGGGCTGGACTCGTGCTAGAAGCCCAAGCCCTCCCACGCGAACGCGTGCCCCACGCGGCCGCGTCGTCTTTCAAATATGGCCATCCACGCGATCGCGTCACCCACGCGACCACGTCACCCAGATTTTTGGCAAAATGCAATTCAAACAGAGAGTTGTGCGAATGTGAGGCTGCTCTCGCACCACTAGCACAAATCAAGTGACGCGATCGCGTGACCCACGCGTCCGCGTCGCCTGACCTTATTGCACACCACGCGGCCGCGTCGCTTGCGCCGCACAGCTTATCCTAATTTGCCAAATATCTTATCTTTTCTTCCCCAATCCTAATTTTTCCTTCCTCCTTTCTTACTCACTTCTTTCCCTTCTCATTCTTCTTATCTTTCATTTTCTTTTACTTAATTGCATACTTTCATTCATTGCATTATTTTCATTGGTGTTGGAATTTTATTTGAGTCATTGTTTTTTTTCTATATTTTTGTGGATTATTTGACAATTATATATTACTTTTTAAAGGGTTGCTTGCATGTTCAATTTAATACTTTCAAATAGCTTATTTACCATGTGATGAGCGGATATTTTATACGCTTTTTGGGGGTAATTTCATGTAGATTTTAGCATGTTTTAATTAGTTTTTAGTTAAATATTATTAGTTTTTAGGCAAAAATAATATTCCTGGACTTTACTATGAGTTTGTGTGTTTTTCTGTGATTTCAGGTATTTTCTGGCTGAAATTGAGGGAGCTGAGCAAAAATCTGACTTAGGCTGAAAAAGGACTGCTGATGCTGTTGGATCCTGACCTCCCTGCACTCGGAATGGATTTTCTGGAGCTACAGGAGTCCAATTGGCGCGCTCTTAACGGCGTTGGAAAGTAGACATCCAGGGCTTTCCAGCAATATATAATAGTCCATACTTTGCGCAAGGATAGACGACGTAACTTGGCGTTGAACGCCAAGTTCATGCTGCTGTCTGGAGTTAAACGCCAGAAAAACGTCATGATCCGGAGTTGAACGCCCAAAACACGTCATAACCTGGAGTTTAACGCCAAGAAAAGCCTCTACTCGTGGATAGCTTTAATCTCAGCCCCAGCACACATCAAGTGGGCCCCAGAAGTGGATTTCTGCACCAATTATCTTAGTTTATTCATTTTCTGTAAACCTAGGTTACTAGTTTACTATTTAAACAACTTTTACAGACATTTTCTGGTACCTCATGACATTTTCAGATCTGAATTACATACTTTTTGACGGCATGAGTCTCTAAACTCCATTGTTGGGGGTGAGGAGCTCTGCAGCGTCTCGATGATTTAATACAATTCCTTTGTTTTCCATTCAAACACGCTTGTTCTTATCTAAGATGTTTATTCGCGCTTAATTGTGAAGAAGGTGATGATCCGTGACACTCATCACCTTCCTCAATCCATGAACGTGTGCCTGACAACCACCTCTGTTCTACATCAGACTGAATGAATATCTGTTAGATTCCCCAACAGAATCTTCGTGGTATAAGCTAGATAGATGGCGGCATTCATGAGAATCCGGAAAGTCTAAACCTTGTCTGTGGTATTCCGAGTAGGATTCCGGGATTGAATGACTGTGACGTGCTTCAAACTCCTGAGGGCTGGGCGTTAGTGACAGACGCAAAAGAATCAATGGATTCTATTCCAACCTGATTGAGAACCGACAGATGATTAGCCGTGCTGTGACAGAGCATAGGAACGTTTTCACTGAGAGGAAGGGAAGTAGCCACTGACAACGGTGACACCCTACATAGAGCTTGCCATGGAAGGAATCTGCGTGTGAGAAGAGGATTTCAAGGAAGAGTTGAAGTCAAAGGACAAAGCATCTCCAAAACTCCAACATATTCTCCATTACTGCACAACAAGTAACGCTAGTATTCTTTATTATTCCAACTTACAATTTTAAGTAGTTTGGCTTTTTACAAGTAAAATCCAATTAATCCTATTGGCCTCCTGACTAAGATTAATAAAATAAACATTGATTGCTTCAAGCCAATAATCTCCGTGGGATCGACCCTTACTCACGTAAGGTATTACTTGGACGACCCAGTGCACTTGTGGTGCGCGAAATTGTGAACAATACTTTTCACAACTCTCATAATCCCTGGTCATGAACTCCAAAAACTTGGTGGTTCAATTCCATGGCATTACACAACTTCGCACAACTAACCAGCAAGTGCACTGGGTCGTCCAAGTAATACCTTACGTGAGTAAGGGTCGATCCCACGGAGATTGTTGCTATGAAGCAAGCTATGGTCATCTTGCAAATCTTAGTCAGGCAGACTCAAATGTATATGGTGATGAACGAAAATAACATAAAAGATAAAGATAGAGATACTTATGTAATTCAATGGTAGGAACTTCAGATAAGCGCATGAAGATGCCTTCCCTTCCGTCTCTCTGCTTTCCTACTGTCTTCATCCAATCCTTCCTACTCCTTTCCATGGCAAGCTCGTGTAGGGTTTCACCGTTGTCAATGGCTACCTCCCATCCTCTCAGTGAAAGCGATTGCATATGCCCTGTCACGGCATAGCGGAATTCAGCTGTCGGTTCTCGGTCAGGCCGGAATAATATCCATTGATACTTTTGCGTCTGTCACTAACGCCCCGCCTGCTAGGAGTTTGAAGCACGTCATAGTCATTCAGTCATTGAATCCTACTCAGAATACCACAGACAAGGTTAGACCTTCCGGATTCTCTTGAATGCTGCCATCAGTTCTCGCCTATACCACGAAGACTCTGATCTCAGGAATGGTTGGCTCGTTGTCAGGCGAGCACTCGGTTGTCAGGCGATCAACCATGCATCGTGCAATCAGGAATCCAAGAGATATTCACTAGAGCCTTGGTTGCTTGTAGAACAAAAGTGGTTGTCAGTCACCTGTTCATAAGTGAGATGATGATGAGTGTCACGGATCATCACTTCATCAAGTTGAAGAACAAGTGATATCTTGGACAAAGAACAAGCGGAATTGAATGGAAGAACAATAGTAATTGCATTAATACGCGAGGTACAGCAGAGCTCCACCTTAATCTATGGTGTGTAGAAAAACTCCACCGTTGAAAATACATAAGCATAAGGTCTAGGCATGGCCGAATGGCCAGCCTCCCAATGATCTAAGATAGCATAAAACGAAGATAGCTACCAAAGTCTCTTAATACAATAGTAAAAGGTCCTACTATAGATAACTAGTAGCCTAAGGTTTACAGAATTGAGTAAATGACATAAAAATCCACTTCCGGGCCCACTTGGTGGGTGCTTGGGCTGAGCAATGAAGCAATTTCGGGTAGAGACTCTTCTTGGAGTTAAACGCCAGCTTTTATGCCAGTTTGGGCGTTTAACTCCCATTTGGGTGCCAGTTCCAGCGTTTAACGCTGGGATTTCTTGAGGTGACTTTGAACGCCGGTTTGGCCATCAAATCTTGGGCAAAGTATGGACTATCATATATTGCTGGAAAGCCCAGATGTCTACTTTCCAACGCCGTTGAGAGCGCGCCAATTGGGCTTCTGTAGCTCCAGAAAATCCACTCGAGTGCAGGGAGGTCAGAATCCAACAGCATCTGCAGTCCTTTTCAGTCTCTGAATCAGATTTTGCTCAGGTCCCTCAATTTCAGCCAGAAAATACCTGAAATCACAGAAAAAACACACAAAACTCATAGTAAAGTCCAGAAAAGTGAATTTTAACTAAAAACTAATAAAAATATACTAAAAACTCAACTAAAACTATCAAAAACATACTAAAAACAATGCCAAAAAGCGTACAAATTATCCGCTCATCACAACACCAAACTTAAATTGTTGCTTGTCCTCAAGCAACTGAAAATCAAATAAGATAAAAAGAAGAGAATATGCAATGAATTCCAAAAAACATCTATGAAGATCAGTATTAATTAGATGAGCGGGGCTTTTAGCTTTTGCCTCTGAACAGTTTTGGCATCTCACTCTATCCTTTGAAATTCTAATGGTTGGCTTCTTTAGGAACTCAGAATCCAGATAGTGTTATTGATTCTCCTAGTTAAGTATGATGATCTTGACACAGCTACTTTATGAGTCTTGGTCGTGGCCCAAAGCACTCTGTCTTCCAGTATTACCACCGGATACATACATGCACAGACACATAATTGGGTGAACCTTTTTAGATTGTGACTCAGCTTTGCTAAAGTCCCCAATTAGAGGTGTCCAGGGTTCTTAAGCACACTCTTTTTGCCTTGGATCACAACTTTATTCTTCTTTTCTTTCTCCTTCTTTTTTTTTTCTTCTTTTTTTCGCTGCTTGCTCTTTTTTTTTTTGTATTCACTGCTTTTTCTTGCTTCAAGAATCATTTTAATGATTTTTCAGATCTCAGTAAATGTCTCCTTTTCATCATTCTTTCAAGAGCCAACCTTCATGAACCACAAATTCAAGATACATATGCACTGTTTAAGCATACATTCAGAGAACAAGAGTGTTGGCACCACATCAAAATAATTAAACTATTATAAAATTCAAAATTCAGCAATTCTTTTCTTTTTCTCAATTAAGCACGTTTTTATTCAAGAAAGGTGATGGATTCATAGGACATTCATAACTTTAAGGCATAGACACTAAGACCTAATGATCACAAGACAAAACATGGATAAACATAAGCATAAAATTCAAAAAACAGAAGAATGAAGAACAAGGAAATCAAAGAACGGGTCCACCTTAGTGATGGCGGCTCTTATTCCTCTTGAAGATCCTATGGAGTGCTTGAGCTCCTCAATGTCTCTTCCTTGTCTTTGTTGCTCCTCCCTCATGATTCTTGGTCTTCTCTAATTTCATGAAGGATGATGGAGTGTTCTTGATGCTCCACCCTTAGTTGTCCCATGTGGAAACTCAGTTCTCCTAGGAGGTGTTTAGTTGCTCCCAATAGTTTTGTGGAGGAAAGTGCATCCCTGAGGAATCTCAAGGATCTCATGATGAGTGGGGTCTCTTGTGTACTCCATCCTTTTCTTGGTAATGGGCTTGTCCTCAATAGGGGTATCTCTTCTATGTCAACTCCAACTGAATAACAGAGGTGACAAATGAGATGAGGAAAGGCTAGCCTTGCCAAGGTGGAAGACTTGTCCGCCACTTATAGAGTTCTTGGGCTAACCTCATGAACTTCCACTTCTTCTCCAATCATGATGCTATGAATCTGATGGCCCGGTCTAGAGTAACTTCGGACGGTTGCTAGTGGGAATGATTGAGCGTTGGATGAACTCCAACATCCTCTAGCCGGGTTTGAGGTCATGCCTTCTCAATGAATCGGCTTGCCTCTGAATCTCTCTTCCATTGTGCGCCCTCTTCACATATGACTGTGAGGACTTGGTCCAACCTTTGATCAAAATGACCCTTCTAGTGTAAGGATGTTCATCTCCTTGCATCATGGGCAAATTGAATGCCAACCTTACACTTCCGGACTAAAATCCAAGTAATTCCCCGAACCATAGTAAGATAATTCTTTGGATTCGGGTTCATACTTTGATCATGGTTCTTGTGATCCTGCATTGGCATAGAACTCTTGAACCATCAAGATTCGACTTGTTGAATGGGGTTGGTAAGTACTTCCCAACCTCTTCTTCGGATCTCATGGGGATCTCCGGATATTCACCCTTTTTGAGTGAAAAGGGGACCTCGGGGATCACCTTCTTCAAGGCCACAACTTCTAGAAGTGGTCTTGATGCACCCTTGAGATGAATCTCTCCATCTCCCATGACTGGAGGTGGAAGCTTTTGCCTTTCCCTTTCCTCTTTCTAGAGGTTTCTCCGGCCTTGGATGCCATAAATGGTTATGGAAAAACGAAAAAGCAACGCTTTTACCACACCAAACTTAAAATGTTTGCTCGTCCTCGAGCAAAAGAAGAAAGAAGAGAGTAGAAGAAGAAGAAATGAGGGAGAAAGGGGTGCTTTGTATTCGGCCAAAGAAGGGGAGAAGTGGGGTTGAAGGTGTGTGAAAATGAAGGAGTGAAGGAGGTATTTATAGGAGAGAGGGGAGATGGAGTTCGGCCATGGTTGGGTTTGGGTGGGGAAAGTGGTTTGAATTTGAATGGAAGGTTAGGTGGAGTTTTGTGGGGTGGATGTGAGTGGTGAAGAGAAAGATGGGATTTGATAGGTGAAGGGTTTTTGGGGAAGAGGTATTGAGGTGATTGGTGAATAGGGAAGAAGAGAGAGAGTGGTGGTGGGGTCTGTGGGATCCACAGATCCTGTGGTGTCAAGGAAAAGTCATCCCTGCACCAAAAGTGCTCAAAATCACGTTTGAGCCATTTCTGGCGTTAAACGCGGGTGGTGCCCATTCCTGGCGTTTAACGCCAGGTTCTTGCCCTTTCTGGCGTTTAACGCCAGTCTGGTGCCCCTTTCTGGCGTTTAAACGCCAGAATGGTGCCAGACTGGGCGTTAAACGCCCAACAGCTAACCTCACTGGCGTTTTAAACGCCAGCAAATCTTCCTCAGGGTGTGCTGTTTTTCTTCCTGTTTTTCATTTGTTTTTGCTTTTTTCATGATTTTGTGACTTCTCATGATCATCAACCTACAAAAAAAAGATAAAATAACAAAAGGAAATAGTTAATTATAAAACATTGGGTTGCCTCCAACAGCGCTTCTTTAATGTCATTAGCTTGACAGAGGACTCTCATGGAGCCTCACAGATGCTCAGAGTCATGTTGGAACCTCCCAACACCAAACTTAGAGTTGACTGTGGGGGGTCAACACCAAACTTAGAGTTTGGTTGTGGCCTCCCAACACCAAACTTAGAGTTGACTGTGGGGGCTCTGTTTGACTCTGATTTGAGAGAAGCTCTTCAAGCTTCTTCTCCATGGGTGACGAGGGATATCCTTGAGCCTTAAACACAAAGGATTCTTCATTCACTTGAATGATCAGTTCACCTCTATCAACATCAATCACAGCTTTGCTGTGGCTAGGAAGGGTCTGCCAAGGATGATGGATTCATTCATGCACTTCCCAGTCTCTAGGACTATGAAATCAGTAGGGATGTAGGTCTTCCACTTTTACCAAACATTCTCTACAAGTCCATGAGCTTGTTTCTTGAGTTGTCTGCCATCTCCATGAGATTCTTGAGCTTGCACCTCAAAGATCCTAGCTTCTCCATTACAGAGAGAGGCATGAGGTTCACACTTGACCCTAAGTCACACAGGGCCTTCTTGAAGGTCATGGTGCCTATGGTACAAGGTATTGAAAACTTCCCAGGATCTTGTCTCTTTTGAGGTAATTTCTGCCTAGACAAGTCATCCAGTTCTTTGGTGAGCAAAGGAGGTTCATCTTCCCAAGTCTCATTTCCAAATAACTTGTCATTTAGCTTCATGATTGCTCCAAGGTATTTAGCAACTTGCTCTTCAGTGACATACTCTCCTCTTCAGAGGAAGAACTCATCAGAGCTCATGAAAGGCAGAAGTAAGTCCAATGGAATCTCTATGGTCTCATTTTGAGCCTCAGATTCCCATGGTTCCTCATTGGGGAACTCAGTGGAGGCCAGTGCACGCCCATTGAGGTCTTCCTTAGTGGCGTTCACTGCCTCTACTTCCTCCCAGAATTCGGCCATGTTAATAGCTTTGCACTCTCCTTTTGGATTTTCTTCTGTGTTGCTTGGGAGAGTACTAGGAGGGAGTTCAGTAATTTTCTTGCTCAGCTGACCCACTTGTCCTTCCAAATTCCTAATGGAGGACCTTGTTTTAGTCATGAAACTTTGAGTGGTTTTGATTAGATCAGAGACCATGGTTGCTAAGTCAGAGGTATTCTGCTTAGAACTCTCTGTCTGTTGCTGAGAAGATAATGGAAAAGGCTTGCCATTGCTAAACCTGTTTCTTCCACCATTATTGTTATTGAAACCTTGTTGAGGTCTCTCTTGATTCTTCCATGAGAAATTTGGATGATTTCTCCATGAAGAATTATAGGTGTTTGATGAGCGGATAATTTATACACTTTTTGGCATTGTTTTTAGTATGTTTTTGATAGTTTTAGTTGAGTTTTTAGTATATTTTTATTAGTTTTTAGTTAAAATTCACTTTTCTGGACTCTACTATGAGTTTGTGTGTTTTTCTGTGATTTCAGGTATTTTCTGGCTGAAATTGAGGGACCTGAGCAAAAATCTGATTCAGAGACTGAAAAGGACTGCAGATGCTGTTGGATTCTGACCTCCCTGCACTCGAAGTGGATTTTCTGGAGCTACAGAAGCCCAATTGGCGCGCTCTCAACGGCGTTGGAAAGTAGACATCCTGGGCTTTCCAGCAATATATGATAGTCCATACTTTGCCCAAGATTTGATGGCCCAAACCGGCGTTCAAAGTCACCTCAAGAAATCCCAGCGTTAAACGCTGGAACTGGCACCCAAATGGGAGTTAAACGCCCAAACTGGCATAAAAGCTGGCGTTTAACTCCAAGAAGAGTCTCTACACGAAATTGCTTCATTGCTCAGCCCAAGCACACACCAAGTGGGCCCGGAAGTGGATTTTTATGTCATTTACTCAATTCTGTAAACCTTAGGCTACTAGTTATCTATAAGTAGGACCTTTTACTATTGTATTAAGGAGACTTTGGTAGCTATCTTCGTTTTATGCTATCTTAGATCATTGGGAGGCTGGCCATTCGGCCATGCCTAGACCTTATGCTTATGTATTTTCAACGGTGGAGTTTCTACACACCATAGATTAAGGTGTGGAGCTCTGCTGTACCTCGAGTATTAATGCAATTACTATTGTTCTTCCATTCAATTCCGCTTGTTCTTTGTCCAAGATATCACTTGTTCTTCAACTTGATGAATGTGATGATCCGTGACACTCATCATCATTCTCACTTATGAACAAGGTGACTGACAACCACTTTTGTTCTACAAGCAACCAAGGCTCTAGTGAATATCTCTTGGATTCCTGATTGCACGATGCATGGTTGATCGCCTGACAACCGAGTGCTCGCCTGACAAACGAGCCAACCATTCCGTGAGATCAGAGTCTTCGTGGTATAGGCGAGAACTGATGGCAGCATTCAAGAGAATCCGGAAGGTCTAACCTTGTCTGTGGTATTCT
>NC_080378.1:76881959-76939756 GCF_014773155.1 Arachis stenosperma | reverse complement strand
TCTGTCTTCTTCACTGGGCATTTTTGAATGCTCAGCTTTTTCTGTATAATTCCTCTGCAGCATGTTCTGAATCTTCAATTCTTTGTATTATTGACTTGAAAAGACACAAATTAAAAATATTTTGGATTTTTAATAATCAAAATGCAACAAGAATGAAATAACAATGCATGCTAGCACCAAACTTAGCAGTTTGTATACTACTGACACTATATGAGACGCATAAACACTCAAGCCAAAAGAATTCAAAGATCAGAGTAAGAAATCATCAAGAATTACTTGAAGATCCTTAAGATACATGAATAAATATATGCAATTGACACCAAACTTAAGATGAGACTAGTGTCTCAACAAGAAACATAACATATTTTTGGTTTTTATGAAATTTTTTTTTTTGATTTTTTTTGTGTTTTTCGAAAATTAAGTGGAAAAAGATATCAAAATTCTTAATGAGAATTCCAGGAATCAGTGCAATGCTAGTCTAAGACTCCGGTCCAGGAATTAGACATGGCTTCACAGCCAGCCAAGCTTTCAAAGAAAGCTTCGGTCCAAAACACTAGACATGGCCAAAGGCCATCCAAGCCTTAGCAGATCACTGCTCCAAAAGCAAGATTGATAAAAATCAACAAGCTCTTGTGATGATAAGTTGAAACCTCGGTCCAATGAGATTAGACATGGCTTTTCAGCCAGCCAGATTTCAACAAATCATCATGAAACTCTAGAATTCATCTTCAAGAATTTCGAAAAAAAAAATACCTAATCTAAGCAACAAGATGTACCGTCAGTTGTCCAAACTGAACAATCCCTGGCATTGTTACCAAAAGCTTGCTCAAAACTTGAACAATCCCCGGCAACGGCGCCAAAAACTTGGTGCGCGAAATTGTGAACAATACTTTTCACAACTCTCATAATCCCTGGTCATGAACTCCAAAAACTTGGTGGTTCAATTCCATGGCATTACACAACTTCGCACAACTAACAGCAAGTGCACTGGTCGTCCAAGTAATATCTTACGTGAGTAAGGGTCGATCCCACGGAGATTGTTGCTATGAAGCAAGCTATGGTCATCTTGCAAATCTTAGTCAGGCAGACTCAAATGTATATGGTGATGAACGAAAATAACATAAAAGATAAAGATAGAGATACTTATGTAATTCATTGGTAGGAACTTCAGATAAGCGCATGAAGATGCTTTCCCTTCCGTCTCTCTGCTTTCCTACTGTCTTCATCCAATCCTTCCTACTCCTTTCCATGGCAAGCTCGTGTAGGGTTTCACCGTTGTCAATGGCTACCTCCCATCCTCTCAGTGAAAGCGATTGCATATGCCCTGTCACGGCATAGCGGAATTCAGCTGTCGGTTCTCGGTCAGGCCGGAATAATATCCATTGATACTTTTGCGTCTGTCACTAACGCCCCGCCTGCTAGGAGTTTGAAGCACGTCACAGTCATTCAGTCATTGATCCTACTCAGAATACCACAGACAAGGTTAGACCTTCCGGATTCTCTTGAATGCTGCCATCAGTTCTCGCCTATACCACGAAGACTCTGATCTCACGGAATGGTTGGCTCGTTTGTCAGGCGAGCACTCGGTTGTCAGGCGATCAACCATGCATCGTGCAATCAGGAATCCAAGAGATATTCACTAGAGCCTTGGTTGCTTGTAGAACAAAAGTGGTTGTCAGTCACCTTGTTCATAAGTGAGAATGATGATGAGTGTCACGGATCATCACATTCATCAAGTTGAAGAACAAGTGATATCTTGGACAAAGAACAAGCGGAATTGAATGGAAGAACAATAGTAATTGCATTAATACTCGAGGTACAGCAGAGCTCCACACCTTAATCTATGGTGTGTAGAAACTCCACCGTTGAAAATACATAAGCATAAGGTCTAGGCATGGCCGAATGGCCAGCCTCCCAATGATCTAAGATAGCATAAAACGAAGATAGCTACCAAAGTCTCCTTAATACAATAGTAAAAGGTCCTACTTATAGATAACTAGTAGCCTAAGGTTTACAGAATTGAGTAAATGACATAAAAATCCACTTCCGGGCCCACTTGGTGTGTGCTTGGGCTGAGCAATGAAGCAATTTCGTGTAGAGACTCTTCTTGGAGTTAAACGCCAGCTTTTATGCCAGTTTGGGCGTTTAACTCCCATTTGGGTGCCAGTTCCAGCGTTTAACGCTGGGATTTCTTGAGGTGACTTTGAACGCCGGTTTGGGCCATCAAATCTTGGGCAAAGTATGGACTATCATATATTGCTGGAAAGCCCAGGATGTCTACTTTCCAACGCCGTTGAGAGCGCGCCAATTGGGCTTCTGTAGCTCCAGAAAATCCACTTCGAGTGCAGGGAGGTCAGAATCCAACAGCATCTGCAGTCCTTTTCAGTCTCTGAATCAGATTTTTGCTCAGGTCCCTCAATTTCAGCCAGAAAATACCTGAAATCACAGAAAAACACACAAACTCATAGTAAAGTCTAGAAAAGTGAATTTTAACTAAAAACTAATAAAAATATACTAAAAACTCAACTAAAACTATCAAAAACATACTAAAAACAATGCCAAAAAGCGTACAAATTATCCGCTCATCAACTTGCTGGTTAGTTGTGCGAATCACAAATTCGTGCACCACCATGCATGCTATGTGTTTGTGAAAACGCCCGTATGGCATTGTGCACTATTTTTAAGATTTCTTTTAATCTACTACAATAAATGCTTGTTTTTCACAAAACCCTTTTTATATTTTATTAATTAAATATAATTGTTAAGACAAACGTTATTGTTAGTTTCTCACGACTAACAATACATTACAGCTTTTGATGCTTGATCTATGCTACTCATGCCCTTGCCGGCATGCTAATAAACATCTTGCATCCAATACTCCCCCTGCCTTGCTATATTTCCATTGATGAACTGATCACATAGAATTGCGACCATGTTTTTCATTCACTATTTTTTACTTGGCATGATTATCACTCGTACCGCCCTCCTCTTTGCTCCATCCCTTTGACTTCATGTCTCTTTCTCTCCTCCCTTTTTCAGGTTGGCCACTAGAACGGGTCAAGAGAAAACTTCTACAACGAGCAACAGCTGAGGAACCACAACACCCACCCACCTGTACATCTCAGCATTCACCGAGGACGGTGCAATCTTTAAGTGTGGGGAGGTCGATACCGATCTCCACGGGTTAGTTAGTCCCTTCTCAACACCAATTTTTGTTTTTTTTTCATTGTTGCATTTGCATGTTTGATTGCATGTTTGTTTTTCGTGCATATTTTACCACTTGGTTAAAGTAATATTTTCTTTTTCAAAAAATTTTTATAGTATTTCACTAATTTGAATAAAACTTTTTGAAAAACTTGTTTGAAGAAATATTATTTCGGAACATAGTTTAGAGCTCGAACACACAAAACCAGTGAGATTTTGAGCCTATTTGATTGGTTGCATTTTATCAACCAATAATTTATTTTTGGTGTGTGTTTTTCTCTCTAAAATTGTGATCTTTGTCTTGCTTAATTCTATATTTCTATTGTTTGATGTATGCATGCACTGATATGATTGAGGCATTTGTTTCACTAAGCTTACATACCCATATGGCCTTACCCTTTCATTATCCTTTGCAAACCAATTTGACCCTAATATACCCATTTGTTCTTTACTCTAGCTCATTACTGACTCTAAGCGAAAAACAATAATATCCTTAATTTGAATCCTTGGTTAGCTTAAACTAGTAAAAGTGCTTATGATTTAAGTGTGGGGAAGTTGGGTTTGAAAATATTTGGTTTGAATAATTGGGTGTTGTATATTTTAGTGAAAATGTGCAAAATAATGGTTGAGCACATGTTATTGCATTCAATACTTTAATTATATGAATTGAGAAAAAAAAAGTGAAAAAGAAAAAGAAAAGAGCAATTAATAAAAGGGGATAAAATGCCCCAAAATAAATAAGTGAAATCAATGCACATGAGCTGTACTCAAAACTTAGAATGCATAAATATGTAGTAAACACAGTTGATGGGAAGTTAGATTTTGTATTTTAATTAAATGGATTGTCTTGAGTTAGGTGGAAAGTTTATGTTAATTAAGGATTCAGATTTTTAGTCCACTTGGCCAAATACAATCCTACTTGACCCTAACCCCATTACAACTCTTAAAAGACCTCTTGATTTGTGTATTGGTGCATTAAATTTTTGTTGATTGTTAGATGAAGAGCAAGCTATAGAAAGCAAGATTAGCAGAGAATTGAGAGAATTGACCCTAGACACTTGAGAGTTAGATTGATATACACTACTAGTAAGGGTTCAGTGCTTAATTCTATGTTTCCTGCTTTTATGAGCTATCTTCTTCTTGCAAGTTATTTATATTGTATTTTGTGATTTGAATTAGCGAAATCCAGTTCATATTTATTCTTGAAAGATTTATTTACTTTTTCACCAAGTAGGTAGAATCATTTTAGCATGTAGTTGTATTCACATTCATAGGTTGCATCGCATGACTCTTGCTTTTCCCTACTCATTTATTTGGTCTCCTTGAGTTTAGCATGAGGACATGCTAATGTTTAAGTGTGGGGAGGTTGATAAACCACTATTTTATGGTTTACAATGTGTTTAATTGTGTGATTTTATCATGGTCTTTACCCACTTATTTATATAATCAGCATGCATTTATATTTCCTTCCTAAAATTATTACATGATTGAAAACATGCTTCTTTGGTCTTAATTTAGCTAATCTTAATCCTCTCTTATTACCATGCGATGCCTTGATCTGTGTGTTAAGTGTTTCAGGCTTTATAAGGCATGAATGAGTGAGAGATTAGGAAAGAAGCTTACAAAAATGGAAGGAACACAAGAAATTGAGGAGATGACCAGCAAGAAGTGACGCGTACGCGTCAGCAACGCGACCGCGTGGAAGAAAGGAATTCGCAGTGACGCGGCCACATGAATGACACGGACGCGCGGATTGGAAAAGAAGAAGCGACGCGGAAGCGTGGACGACGCGAACGCGTGTGATGAGCGGATAATTTATACGCTTTTTGGCATTGTTTTTAGTATGTTTTTAGTAGTTTGAGTTGAGTTTTTAGTATATTTTTATTAGTTTTTAGTTAAAATTCACTTTTCTGGACTTTACTATGAGTTTGTGTGTTTTTCTGTGATTTCAGGTATTTTCTGGCTGAAATTGAGGGATCTGAGCAAAAATCTGATCCAGAGACTCAAAAGGACTGCAGATGCTGTTGGATTCTGACCTCCCTGCACTCGAAGTGGATTTTCTGGAGCTACAGAAGCCCAATTGGCGCGCTCTCAACGGCGTTGGAAAGTAGACATCCTGGGCTTTCCAGCAATATATGATAGTCCATACTTTGCCCAATATTTGATGGCCCAAACCGGCGTTCAAAGTCACCTCAAGAAATTCCAGCGTTAAACGCCGGAACTGGCACCTAATTGGGAGTTAAACGCCCAAACTGGCACTAAAGCTGGCGTTTAACTCCAAGAAGAGTCTCTACACGAAAATGCTTCATTGCTCAGCCCAAGCACACACCAAGTGAGCCCAGAAGTGAATTTTTATGTCATTTACTCATCTCTGTAAACCTTAGGCTACTAGTTTCTTATAAATAGGACCTTTCACTATTGTATTTTTATCTTTGGACATCTAGTTCTTAGATCATTGGGAGGCTGGCCATTCGGCCATGCCTAGACCTTATGCTTATGTATTTTCAACGGTGGAGCCTCTACACACCATAGATTAAGGTGTGGAGCTCTGCTGTACCTCGAGTATTAATGCAATTACTATTGTTCTTCTATTCAATTCCGCTTGTTCTTGTTCCAAGATATCACTTGTTCTTCAACTTGATGAATGTGATGATCTGTGACACTCATCATCATTCTCACCTATGAACAAGGTGACTGACAACCACTCTTGTTCTACAAGCAATCAAGGCTCTAGTGAATATCTCTTGGATTCTTTAATCGGAATCTTCGTGGTATAGGCAGGACCTGATGGCGGCATTCAAGAGAATCCGGAAGGTCTAAACCTTGTCTGTGGTATTCTGAGTAGGATTCAATGACTGAATGACCGTGACGTGCTTCAAACTCCTGAGGGCGGGGCGTTAGTGATAGACGCAAAAGAATCACTGGATTCTATTCCGGCCTGATTGAGAACCGACAGATGAATTCCGCTATGCTGTGACAGAGCATATGCAATCGCTTTCACTGAGAGGATGGGAGGTAGCCATTGACAACGGTGAAACCCTACACGAGCTTGCCATGGAAAGGAGTAAGAAGGATTGGATGAAGGCAGTAGGAAAGCAGAGAGACAGAAGGGAAGGCATCTTCATGCGCTTATCTGAAGTTCCTACCAATGAATTACATAAGTATCACTATCTTTATCTCTTATGTATTTTCGTTCATCATCATATACATTTGAGTTTACCTGACTAAGATTTACAAGATGACCATAGCTTGCTTCATACCAACAATCTCCGTGGGATCGACCCTTACTCACGTAAGGTATTACTTGGACGACCCAGTGCACTTGCTGGTTAGTTGTGTGAAGTTGTAGTGATCACAATTTCGCGCACCAAGTTTTTGGCGCCGTTGCCGGGGATTGTTTGTGTATGGACAACTGACGGTTCATCTTGTTGCTTAGATTAGGTATTTTTCTTCAGAGTTCTTAAGAATGAATTCTAGTGTTTCAAGGTGATGTTCTTATCATCACCAAGGCTGATTGATTCTCATCAATTTAGCTCTTGAATGCAATGTCCTGCTAAAGCTTAGCCGGCCATGTCTAATTCCTTTAGACTAAAGCTTTAGACTAACATTGCATGATTCCTGGAATTCTCATTAAGAATCTTGATACCTTTGTTTTTCTTTTCCATATAATTTTCGAAAAAAACACAAAAAAATTACAAATCATAAAAATAAAAAATTATTTTATGTTTCTTGTTTGAGTCTAGAGTCTCATGTTAAGTTTTGTGTCAATTGCATGTTTCTGTCCTTTTTGCATTTATGCATGTGTCTTAATTAATCTTCAAGTTGTTCTTGATGATTTTCTTGTTTTGATCTTTGAATTCTATTGACTTGAGTGTTTTGTTGTTTCTCATGTGCATTCTCATTTTGTTAGTGTCAGTAGTATACAAACTGCTAAGTTTGGTGTCTTGCATGCATTGTTATTTGATTTCATTTGCATTTTGATTATTCCTCATTATTAAAAATCCAAAAATATTTTTAATTTGTGTCTTTTCAAGTCAATAATACAGAGAATTGAAGACTCAGAACATACTGCAGAGGAATCACACAGAAAAAGCTGGGCATTCAAAAATGCCCAGTGAAGAAGGCAGACTGGCGTTTAAACGCCAGCCAGGGTACCTGGTTGGGCGTTTAACGCCCAAAAGGGTAGAGTTTTGGGTGTTAAACGCCAGAATGTACACCATTCTGGGCGTTTAACGCCAGGATGGCAAAGGGGGAAGATTTTGTTTTCAAAATCAATTTTTTTCAAGTTTTCAAAGTTTTTCAAAATCAAATCTTTTTCAAATCATATCTTTTCAATCAAATGTTTTCAAAATCAATTTCTTTCCTTTTTCAAAGATACTTACTAACAATTAATGATTTGATTGAACATTTTTTGCCTTTTCTATTGAGGAAGGTTTTATGTTTGAATCATATCTTTTCTTGTTAGGCAAGTCATTAATTTTTAAAATCATATCTTTTCAAATTGTTTTCAAATCATATCTTTTAAAATTGTTTTCAAATCATATTTTTTCAATCACATTTTTTTAAACCAATCATATCTTTTTAAAACCATAACTTTTCAATCAAATTTTTTTAATCACATCTTCTTCAAAATAGTTTTCAATCAAATCTTTTTTATTTCTAATTTCAAAATCTTTTTCAAAAACTTCTTGATTTCTTTTCCACTCTTATTTTCGAAAATCAATTAAGTATTTTTCAAAATGTTTTCAAAATCTTTTACTTAATTTTCGAAAATTACTTCCTTCCTTCTCACATCCTTCTATTTATGACTAACACTATTCCTTAATGCAAAATTCGAACTCCATCTTCTTTGATAAGTTCGAATTTTCTACCTCTGTCTTCCATTTTTCTTCCTCTGACACCTCAAGGAATCTCTATACTGTGACATAGAGGATTCCATATTTTCTTGTTCTCTTCTTCTTCATATGAGCAGGAACAAAGACAAAGGCATTCTTGTTGAAGCTGACCCTGAACCTGAAAGGACCTTGAAGCGAAAGCTAAGAGAAGCCAAAGCACAAACCTCTTTAAAGGACCTGACCGAACTCTTCAAAGAAGTAGAACCCATGGCAGCCGAAAAAAACAACAATGCCAACAATGCAAGGAAGGTGCTGGGTGACTTTACTGCACCTACTCCCAACTTCTATGGGAGAAGCATCTCTATCCCTGCCATTGGAGCAAACAACTTTGAGCTTAAGCCTCAATTAGTTTCTCTAATACAACAGAATTGCAAGTTCCATGGACTTCCATTGGAAGATCCTCATCAGTTTTTGGCTGAGTTCTTGAAAATCTGTGACACTGTCAAGACTAATGGGGTAGACCCTGAGGTCTACAGACTGATGCTATTCCCTTTTGCTGTAAGAGACAGAGCTAGAATATGGTTGGACTCACAACCTAAAGATAGCCTGGACTCTTGGGAAAAGCTAGTCAATGCCTTCTTGGCAAAGTTCTTTCCACCTCAAAAATGGAGTAAGCTTAGAGTGGAAGTCCAAACCTTCAGACAAAAGGATGGAGAATCCCTCTATGAAGCTTGGGAAAGATACAAACAATTAATCAGAAAATGTCCTTCAGACATGCTTTCTGAATGGAGCATCATAGGTATTTTCTATGATGGTCTCTCTGAACTATCCAAGATGTCTTTGGATAGCTCTGCTGGAGGATCTCTTCATCTGAAGAAGACGCCTACAGAGGCTCAAGAGCTAATTGACATGGTTGCAAATAACCAATTCATGTACACTTCTGAAAGAAATCCTGTGAACAATGGAACTAATCAGAAGAAAGGAGTTCTTGAGATTGATACTCTGAATGCCATACTGGCTCAGAATAAAATATTGACTCAACAAGTCAATTTGATTTCTCAAAGTCTGTCTGGAATGCAAAATGCACCTGGCAGTACTAAGGAAGCTTCATCTGAGGAAGAAGCTTATGATCCTGAGAACCCTTCAATGGAAGAGGTGAATTACCTAGGAGAACCCTATGGAAACACCTATAATTCTTCTTGGAGAAATCACCCAAATTTCTCATGGAAGAATCAAGAGAGACCTCAACAAGGTTTCAATAATAATGGTGGAAGAAACAGGCTTGGCAATAACAAGCCTTTTCCATCATCTTCTCAGCAACAGACAGAGAGTTCCAAGCAGAATACCTCTGACTTAGCAACCATGGTCTCTGATCTAATCAAAACCACTCAAAGTTTCATGAATGAAACAAGGTCCTCCATCAGAAATTTGGAAGGACAAGTGGGACAGCTGAGCAAGAAAATTACTGAACTCCCTCCTAGTATTCTCCCAAGTAATACAGAAGAAAATCCAAAAGGAGAGTGCAAAGCCATAACCATGGCCGAATATGGAGAGGAAAGAGAGGAGGTGGACGCCACTGAGGAAGACCTCAATGGGCGTGCACCAACCTCCTCTGAGTTCCCCAATGAGGAACCATGGGAATCTGAGGCTCAAAATGAGACCATAGAGATTCCATTGGACTTACTTCTGCCTTTCATGAGCTCTGATGAGTATTCCTCCTCTGAAGAGGATGAGTATGTCACTGAAGAGCAAGTTGCTAAATACCTTGGAGCAATCATGAAGCTAAATGACAAGTTATTTGGAAATGAGACTTGGGAGAATGAACCTCCTTTGCTCACCAAAGAACTGGATGACTTGTCTAGGCAGAAATTACCTCAAAAGAGGCAGGACCCTGGGAAGTTCTCCATACCTTGTACCACAGGCACCATGACCTTCAAGAAGGCTCTGTGTGACTTAGGGTCAAGTGTAAACCTCATGCCTCTCTCTGTAATGGAGAAGCTAGGGATCTTTGAGGTACAAGCTGCAAGAATCTCACTGGAGATGGCAGACAACTCAAGAAAACAAGCTCATAGACTTGTAGAGAATGTTTTGGTTAAAGTTGAAGACCATTACATCCCTATTGATTTCATAGTCCTAGAGACTGGGAAGTGCATGGATGAATCCATCATCCTTGGCAGACCCTTCCTAGCCACAGCAAAGGCTGTGATTGATGTTGATAGAGGAGAGTTGATCATTCAAGTGAATGAAGAATCCTTGGGGTTTAAGGCTCAAGGATATCCCTCTGTCACCATGGAGAAGAAGCTTGAAGAGCTTCTCTCAAATCAGAGTCAAGCAGAGCCCCCACAGTCAAACTCTAAGTTTGGTGTTGGGAGGCCACAACCAAACTCTAAGTTTGGTGTTGAACCCCCACACTCGAACTCTAAGTTTGGTGTTGGGAGGTTCCAACACGGTTTTGAGTATTTCTGAGGCTCCATGAGAGTCCTCTGTCAAGCTAATGACATTAAAGAAGCGCTTGTTGGGAGGCAACCCAATGTTTTATAGTTAACTATTTTCTTTTGTTATTTTATCTTTTTTGTAGGTTGATGATCATAAGAAGTCACAAAAACAATGAAAAAAGCAAAAACAGAATGAAAAATAGGAAGAAAAATAGCACACCCTGGAGGAAGATGCTGCTGGCGTTTAAACGCCAGTAAGCCTAGCAGTTGGGCGTTTAACGCCCAGTCTGGCACCATTCTGGGCGTTTAACGCCAGAAAGGGGCACCAGACTGGCGTTAAACGCCAGAAAAGGGCTAGAACCTGGCGTTAAACGCCAGGAATGGGCACCAGCCCGGCGTTTAACGCCAGAATTGGCTCAAAACGTGATTTTTGATGCCATTTGGTGCAGGGATGACTTTTCCTTGACACCTAAGGATCTGTGGACCCCACAGGATCCCCACAAACCCCTCACCTATCAAATCCCATCTCTCTCTCTTCACCACTCACCTCCATAAAACTCCACTTACCTCACCATCCAAATTCAAACCACTACTTCTTCCCCTTTTGGCCTAACCACAAAGCCATCTCCCTCTCCTCCATTTCTTCTTCTTCTACTCTCTTCTTTCTTCTTTTGCTCGAGGACGAGCAAACCTTTTAAGTTTGGTGTGGTAAAAGCATTGCTTTTTATTTTTCCATAACCAATTATGGCATCCAAAGCCGGTTTAACTGAGAAGGCATGACCTCAAGCCCATCACTAAGAAGAAGATGGAGCAAACAAGAGACCCCTCTCATCAAGAAATCCCTGAGATACCTCAAGGGATGCACTTTCCTCCACAAGACTACTGTGAGCAAATTAACACCTCCCTAGGAAAATTAAGTTCCAACATGGGACAACTAAGGGTGGAGCACCAAGAACATGCCATCCTCCTCCATGAAATTGGAGAAGATCAAAGGATCATGAGAAAGGAGCAACAAAGACAAGGAAGAGACATTGAGGAGCTCAAGCACTCCATAGGATCTTCAAGAGAAAGAAAGAGCCGCCATCACTAAGGTGGACCCGTTCTTTAATCTCCTTGTTCTTTATTTTTCTGTTTTTCGAATTCTAGTGCTTTATGTTTATCCATGTTTGTGTCTTAGGATCATTAGTGTCTTAGTGTCTATGCCTTAAAGCTATGAATATGAATCCATCACCTTTCTTAAATGAAAACTGTTTTTATCACAAAAGAACAAGAAGTACAGGATTTCAAATTCATCTTTAAAACTAGCTTAATTAGTTTGATGTGGTGACAATACTTGTTGTTTTCTGAATGTATGCTTAAACAGTGCATATGTCTTTTGAATTTGTGGTTCATGAATGTTAAAATTGTTGGCTCTTGAAAGAATTATGAAAAAGGAGACATGTTACTGAGGATCTGAAAAATCATAAAAATGATTCTTGAAGCAAGAAAAAGCAGTGAATACAAAAAAAAAAGAGAAAAAGAAGGAGAAAAACGAAAAAAAGGGAGAAAGAGAAAAAGAAAGAAAAAGAAAGAAATAAAGTTGTGATCCAAGGCAATAAGAGTGTGCTTAAGAACCCTGGACACCTCTAATTGGGGACTTTAGCAAAGCTGAGTCACAATCTGAAAAGGTTCACCCAATTATGTGTCTGTGGCATGTATGTATCCGGTGGTAATACTGGAAGACAGAGTACTTTGGGCCACGGCCAAGACTCAATAAGTAGCTGTGTTCAAGAATCATCATACTTAACTAGGAGAATCAATAACACTATCTGGATTCGGAGTTCCTAAAGAAGCCAATCATTCTGAATTTCAAAGGATAAAGTGAGATGCCAAAACTGTTCGGAGGCAAAAGCTACTAGTCCCGCTCATCTAATTTGGAGCTTAGTTTCATTGATAATTTGGAGTCTATAGTATATTCTCTTCTTTTTATCTTATTTGATTTTCAGTTGCTTGGGGACAAGCAACAATTTAAGTTTGGTGTTATGATGAGCGGATAATTTATACGCTTTTTGGCATTGTTTTTAGTATGTTTTTAGTAGTTTGAGTTGAGTTTTTAGTATATTTTTATTAGTTTTTAGTTAAAATTCACTTTTCTGGACTTTACTATGAGTTTGTGTGTTTTTCTGTGATTTCAGGTATTTTCTGGCTGAAATTGAGGGATCTGAGCAAAAATCTGATCCAGAGACTCAAAAGGACTGCAGATGCTGTTGGATTCTGACCTCCCTGCACTCGAAGTGGATTTTCTGGAGCTACAGAAGCCCAATTGGCGCGCTCTCAACGGCGTTGGAAAGTAGACATCCTGGGCTTTCCAGCAATATATGATAGTCCATACTTTGCCCAATATTTGATGGCCCAAACCGGCGTTCAAAGTCACCTCAAGAAATTCCAGCGTTAAACGCCGGAACTGGCACCTAATTGGGAGTTAAACGCCCAAACTGGCACTAAAGCTGGAGTTTAACTCCAAGAAGAGTCTCTACACGAAAATGCTTCATTGCTCAGCCCAAGCACACACCAAGTGGGCCCGGAAGTGGATTTTTATGTCATTTACTCATCTCTGTAAACCTTAGGCTACTAGTTTCTTATAAATAGGACCTTTCACTATTGTATTTTTATCTTTGGACATCTAGTTCTTAGATCATTGGGAGGCTGGCCATTCGGCCATGCCTAGACCTTATGCTTTTGTATTTTCAATGGTGGAGCCTCTACACACCATAGATTAAGGTGTGGAGCTCTGCTGTACCTCGAGTATTAATGCAATTACTATTGTTCTTCTATTCAATTCCGCTTGTTCTTGTTCCAAGATATCACTTGTTCTTCAACTTGATGAATGTGATGATCTGTGACACTCATCATCATTCTCACCTATGAACAAGGTGACTGACAACCACTCTTGTTCTACAAGCAATCAAGGCTCTAGTGAATATCTCTTGGATTCTTTAATCGGAATCTTCGTGGTATAGGCAGGACCTGATGGCGGCATTCAAGAGAATCCGGAAGGTCTAAACCTTGTCTGTGGTATTCTGAGTAGGATTCAATGACTGAATGACCGTGACGTGCTTCAAACTCCTGAGGGCGGGGCGTTAGTGACAGACGCAAAAGAATCACTGGATTCTATTCCGGCCTGATTGAGAACCGACAGATGAATTCCGCTATGCTGTGACAGAGCATATGCAATCACTTTCACTGAGAGGATGGGAGGTAGCCATTGACAACGGTGAAACCCTACACGAGCTTGCCATGGAAAGGAGTAAGAAGGATTGGATGAAGGCAGTAGGAAAGCAGAGAGACAGAAGGGAAGGCATCTTCATGCGCTTATCTGAAGTTCCTACCAATGAATTACATAAGTATCACTATCTTTATCTCTTATGTATTTTCGTTCATCATCATATACATTTGAGTTTACCTGACTAAGATTTACAAGATGACCATAGCTTGCTTCATACCAACAATCTCCGTGGGATCGACCCTTACTCACGTAAGGTATTACTTGGACGACCCAGTGCACTTGCTGGTTAGTTGTGTGAAGTTGTAGTGATCACAATTTCGCGCACCAGCGTGGTAGGGAAAAATGCGAATGGCGCGTCCGCATGGATGACGCGATCGCGTGACGTGCACGATCTGCAGAATTACAAAAGTCGCTGGCAGAGATTCTAGGCCGCATTTCAACCCAGTTTTCGGCCCAGAAACACAGATTAAAGTCAGGGAACTTGCAGAGACTCATCATGCCTTCATAATTCATAATTTTAGTTTTAGATGTAGTTTTTAGAGAGAGAGGTTCTCTCCTCTCTCTTAGAATTAGGATTCCTCTTAAAGGATTTAGGATTTCTTTTAATCACTTCAGGATTATTTCATCTTCATAATCAGGTTCAATGTTCCTTTTATTTATTTTCTCAATTTGATTTATGGACTCCATGTTAGGATTGGTTTTCTTATTTAATATACATTATTGAAATATTTTCAGATATATGATTTTAATTTAGCTTTCTATATTCCTGGCTTTGGTTGATTAATTGGTAACTCTTGAGTTATCAAACTCATTATTGACTGAAAATTGGAATTCTTCAAGAATTAATTTGAGATCCAATAACTCTAACTTTTCCCAAGGAAAGACTGGGACTTCAGGTTTCGAATTAATTCAATCACTTAACTTACCTTCATAGTTAGAGGTTAACAAAGTGGGAGAAAAATCTAATTCTCATCAATTTCCCTAACTCTAGTCTTTTCTTAGGAATTGACTAGGACCTGAGGAATCAAATTGATTTATCCACTTAACATACCTTCATAGTTAGAGGTTGACCAAGTGGGAGTAAAAGCCAATTCTCATCACAGTTGATAAGGATAACTTGGGTAGGTTGTCCAATTCTTATACCTTGCAAAGGTTTTCATGATAATTAGTTTACTTCCTTGTCATTTACATTCCTTGTTCAAATCTTTCAAAAACCCAAAAAGGTACTTTTCTCATAACCAATAATAACACACCTCCCTGCAATTCCTTGAGAGACGACCCAAGGTTTAATTACTTTGGTTATTAATTTTTATTGGGTTTACTTTAGTGACAAACAAGTTTTTGTACGAAAGGATTCTTTGTGGGTTTAGAAGTTATACTTTCAACGAGAACATATTTGTGAAATTCTAGACCACGCAAAAGTCCCTTCATCATTAACCTCAAAAATAAAGTTATGGACTTTATAGAGCTCAGCGACATGGTCGCGTGACCACAAACGGTGCGACCATCGGAACTCTTGATCAAAAGTTATCAAGGATTGAAGATTGAATGAGAGTTTGAGAATTTTGGGAGGTGTTCTTCCTTTATGGCTGCCCTTGCAGCGTGAATGGCTTGAAATGGGAGAGAGAAATGAGCTCAGTTCATTTAACTAAGTGAGTGGTGGAGCCCACGAGCCTAGTTTGGGGTCTGGTTCGACCGGTTTGGCTCTTTTTGGCCCAATCTTGGGCTAAATTTTTTGAAATTAGTGTCAAATTTTTTGTTTTAATTTTTTCTATCATATTAAACCATAAAAATTATATTTTTAATTTTCTAGAATAAATCTTAATTTATGAATTAATTATTTATTAAATAACCTGATTTTACAAGTGGGATTAGAAAATTAATTGATATATCAATTATTTAATTAAATATTTTAAAATGAACTTTCTATTTTTGTAACTAAAAGAATAAAAAATGTTACAAAAGTAAGTAGTATTTTGTAGCAAAATATTATGACACAAAAATCTAAATTGTTACGAAAAATATTTAAAAAGTAAAAAAGTGTTACCACTTTTGTAACAAATTTTGTTTTTTGTATTAAAAAAATTTGTTACAAAATATTCTTTGAATTGTAACAGTTCTATTTTTTGTTACAAAAACTTTTTGTAACGGGACATATTGCAACGAGTCCTTTTTTTGTTATGAATTCTTTTTGTTTCAAAATTTCTATTTTTTATAATAATTTTTTTGTTGCAAATATTACTTTTTTTTGTAGTGCTTATTTCTGCCATGCAGAGTTATGTGGAAAAGACTTGGTCAATCAGGTGCTCACAAAAAAAGAGTGAAAAACAAATTACCTTGATTACTATAAGCCTTGACGGCAAAGAGGTTCCGTTTGAGAAAACTCTAATCGAGCACTTTTAGTCTTAACAAAGCACTTTTTTTTGTAATGTTTTAACTTTTTGAATATCTACTATGTTTATTTGCTTACAAATATAGTATAATATTTTGAGAAATATTTGGATGATATAGAAAATAAGTTTTAAACTTGTCTCGAATTTGATTTTTCAATTTGATATTGATAATCTATGGACCGTAGTTGATTTGTTGTTCCAAATTTCAATTTGAAATTAGGGTGACGTATAAGTCGGTACAGGTGAATATGATAGGAGATGATTTTATATGATTGTAGACAATGATTTGTCTTTGAATTCAAATAAAATATTAAAAATTAAAACAAATAAGAATAGAAATTTAAATTTTGTGTATTAGTTTAAATTTTAAAAGATTTATACTTTTACAAAATTTTGAATTTAAAACGAAATAATAAATAATTTCTAAAAATTCATTAAAAATCATCCTTTGATTCTTTAGCATCTAAAAAATTAGGGTTAACCACAAAAAATGTCTCTAAATTATTTAAATGCTGACAAAAATACACTCAAATTTTACTATCGACAAAAATGCCTTCAAATAATTTAAAAATACAACAACAATACCTAGCAACAAATATATATTTTCAAAAAATAACTTAGAAATTGAATTTTGATGCAATTTTTTGCACGTATGATTATAAAAATAAGATATTATTATACATAAAAATTGGTAATTTTTCGTTAAGTACATATTTGTTTATAATTTTTTTGTTAACAATCAATAATATTTTTAAAAGATCAAAAAACACTATATACTTAACAAAAAATTACTAAATTTTAAGAATAATAATATATGATTTTTCTAATCATGCCTGCAAATAATTGCATCAAAATTCAATCTCAAATATATTTTTTGAGAAATATATATTTAATATTAGTTTTTTTGCAAGATTATCTAACATTAAATATGTGTTTCTCAAAAAATATATTAGAGATTGAATTTTGATACAATTTGTTTCAGACATGATTAGAAAAATGAGATATTATTATCCGTAAAATTTGGTAATTTTTTGTTGAGTATATATATTTTTGTAATTGTTTTGTTAATAACTAATAATACTTTTAAAAAATCACAAAAAATATATACATAGAAAAAAATAACCAAATTTTAAGAATAATAATATCTCATTTTTTAATTATGTTTGTGAAAAGTCACATCAAAATTCAATCTCTAAGGCATTTTTTTAAAATATATATTTATTGTTGAGTATTGTTGTTGTGTTTTTAAATTATTTAAAGACATTTTTATCGATAGTAAAATTCAGGTGCATTTTTGTCAGCGTTTAAATATTTTGGAAACGTTTTTGGTGGTTAACCCAAAAAATTATTACAGGAACTTTTGATGTTAAAAAAATTATTATAAAATATAACTCCCAAGGCTAATTTGATTTACTGTGGTTATCCTATACAAATAGTAAATCGAATCAAGTTGATTTGATTTACTACTAATACTACATATACATGGTAAATCAAATCAATTTAATACTTGTATAATTCAATTTATATAAAAGTATATAAAACAGAACCCCAATTCTAATTTAAGACATTTGCATAATTTTAAACTCATATTTATTTTATCAATGTAAATTATCCTACTTAATAACGCTCTGCTTGCCACCATTACCGCTTTGTCTTTGTTAATATATATGTAAATTAAAATATATATTGCTTAAAAGTTATCTACTTATCTTCAATATTATATTTATATTTATTTTATTTTTAATTTTAATTTTGATTTTATTTCTTAAATTAATCATATTTTTAATTTTAAATAATTAATAAAGTAAATATTAAATCTTGTTAAATATTTATAAGGATAAAGTATATTTTCTTGAAATTTGTTAACAGTTTTAAAAATATTTTTAAATTTTATTTTGTTTAAATTTTATCTTAGAAATTTTTAATTTTCATCAAATATACCTCTAGCGGTTAATTTTTTAAATATTTAGGATAAATTTAGCTACAATTTTACAAGAACAACCTTCAATACAAACAAATCAGACATAAGTATCATGTATTATTGCTGGATCTAGAGGCGGATTTAAGGGGGCCTAAGGTGGCCATGGTCCCCCCCATTTTTTAAACAAAAATTAGTATTATTAGTTTATTATTATTATATAATTAATATATATTAATTATAGATTAAATATATTTTAGTATATTACATACTAAAAAAATTTACATGTTAGTAACTTAATATGTATAAATTATAATATGTATTATAATATATTAGTAGCAATTAAAAAATAGGTTTAAAAGATAATAAAAGCTTATAAATATATAAATAATTGAAAATTTATTGAAAAATATAAGTTTGGATTAATGTAAAATTTTTGACAAACTTCACAGACAAAAAATATACTTTATCCAATTTATAAATAAAAATAAAAAATAATTAATCATGACATACTTTCTATGTTCATAGTTATGCTATATTTATTAAATTTTTTTCAATGAAATATATAACTAAAAGTACGATAAATATAAAATAAAAAGATAACCATTTGTACTCATGAATTTTATGAATGTTGATAAAAGTATTCATTAAATTAAAAAAATGACATTATATCTATGAAAGATGGATTTCATGTGATAAAAGTATCCATCATAATTTTTTTATTGAATTTTTAATAAAATTTTTAAATTACCTCGTCCTTTATATTCAACTTCAACTCTATTGCCGATTCTTCTTCCCTAAATTCCAAATTTTAACATGAATTCCTCGTAATCTTTATCACTACTTTCTCCTTCTATTAATCACTATCTACTGTCGCGAACACCTGTCATTGCCCACTACCACGATCACCATCGTTTACACTCATTATTGTCCCATACCATCCTGTCAAACCCCCACATCTTACACCACCTACCCTACTATTGCTACCATCATATAGTTGCTCCCTTCTCATAACTGTGGTGACACTATGAATCCTTTTTACTCCATCTGAAACTCAACATATCATCTTCACCCAACTCTCGCCACACACCATACTTCGATTATCACCCTTTTTACTCACCACTACTTCCTCCAAAAAACTCTTTTCACTCTTATAACCCACCACTACTAGGAACAACAACGATACAAGCAACAACAATAACCACCACCATCACCAACACTTAACATAGATTTCAACAATAGATTTAACAATAGAAACAAAATAAAAAATGGATAGTGAAAAAGTCGATGATAACAAGTGAAATAGTGAAAGATGCAGATGTTGTTACTATGGATGATGAAGGAGACAAAGGTAGTTGTGACAGCAACAAATAATGAAAGAAGGATAATCGGGGGAAAATAGTGGATGAGGTCAATACAAGTGTGGATAATGGTCACGACAAGGGAGGTGGAAAAGGTCGAGGTGGTTGTAGCGACAGCGAATGGTAGAAAAGTTAGATGCGATGGTAATGCATGATGCATGAAAGAGGTAGAGTGGTGATGATGGTGGCGGTGGTGGGTGATGAGTCTATATTTTATGAGATATTTTGGCCTAATTTGAGTGGATTTCATCACATAAACCTACACTTAAGAACCAAAATAGCATACTTTTGTGTTTGATCCCTAAATTATGCCTAAATATGAAAATATGCATTTTTATACTTAAATTAAGCAATTTAATTCCACTTTTATTTCATTCGATGTCATGACATATTTGTTAAGTGATTTTAGGTCCTAGAGGCAAGTTTGGCAAGGCAAAAGTGGAAGGAAGCATGTACAAAGGGAGAAAACATGAAGAAAACAAGGAGGAAGCACACAGCCATGCATGTGTACGCATAACGCTATGTGCATACACACAAGAAGGAAATCAGCATTCGTGCGTGCAAACAACCCTCTGTGCGTACAAGTGGAAATTCAGTGAAGTGTGCGGACGCACACATCTGTGCGTACGCACAGGTACCAACGCATGCCTCCATTAAAAAGTCACGTGGACTCGCATTTTGGGGCTCTTTTAGCCCATTTTGGAAGGCTTGGATGCTGAAATCAAGTGCTATATTAAGGGCATATCAACACATTAGAAAGGAGCCATCTTAGAGGGGGAAAAACACATAGTAGGAGTAGGAGTAGTGTAGATTAGAAAATTCTCTATTAGGGTTCTTAGTTAGGGTTTGTAGAATTTTATATTTCAAGTTTGATTTTGGTTTATAGCAATTTTCTTGTAAGTATTTCTTTAATTCTCTCTTTTATTATACCACTTGTTTTACACTTGCTTTTATTTTCATCTCATTTGTCAACATTTACATTGTCTTACAATTTTGATTCCTAGTTGTTTAATTTGATGTTTGATGGCTTTTATATGTTTGTTGAGTTACTTTTATTAATTTTGATCATTTATGGTTCACAACTTTCATTAATTTACCAATTTTTCCATATTTTATGTTTATGCCCTCTACGTGTTTGATGAAATGCCAATTTTGATTATGGGGTAATTTCCACCCCTTGGTTTGGGAAAAATAAGTTTATGGATTACTAGAGCCATAATGTTCAAAATTTAGTGATAATTCTTGGGTTGTTAATTATTCTTGTTCCCACTAATGCTAATTTGTTGCTAAGGTATAGCAAGCAAGCTAGGATTTGTGGGTTAAGAATACTTGTGCTCGCTTGACTTACTCTCCGATGCGAGGGTTGACTTAGTGAGATTAATCCATCATAATTATCATAGTTGTGGTTATAGCAAGGAAGGGATTCCATGACTCATCCCAAGTCAAGGTTTCATTTATGTTTTAAACCGCTTTTCCATCAATTTTGAGTCTTACTTATTTATATTACATACGTAGTTCTTTAGTTCTTTTATTACTTTACTACTTGCAATTTTATCTAATTCTTTTATTCCTTTATTTGTTTGCTTCCTTTTCATTGAAATCCCTTGCTTTCCACAACCAAAATTGTGTTCACTTGTTGTCACTAGTTCCTAGGGAGAACGACCGGGGAGTCTAAATACTCTCGGTAAATTTTGTATTGAATTGTGACATCTTTTGGATTGAATTTTGATTGTGAGATTTTATTGTTGATTTGGACTATACTACCAACAAAGGAATTCCATTTTGAGAAACTCTAGATCAACGATAAAACACTCATAGTCAAATTGGCGCCGTTGCCGGGGAGCTAGCGTCATGAGTGCTATATTTTGGTTGTTGTAAATATGTCCATAGTATGAATAGATACTTTTTGGGTTGTTTGCTTATTTTTGCTATTAATTAGGATTTTTGTTTCTTTTGTTAATTGATGTCTTTGTTTTTTTTATTTTCTATTTTCTCTATGAGTTATCACCCTCTTGGTTTGGAGTTTGGTTGTGATCATTTTGTAGCGCTTGATAACTTCAATTTTAGATTGCATCATGGGATTGGAACATCAATTTTGGGAGGAGCAACCACCTCCATACTACAATGAGCCATACCCTTCCCAATCCACATACCCAACCCTAGGATATGGTGGATGCTACTATGATTATGCACCTCCACTACCATATACCGATAACCCATACCTCCAACATAATCCTCAACCACCACATTTTCAAACACCACACCATTACTACCAACAACCACATTCTTACATACCACCTCAAAACACCAACCAACATGAGTGACGAGGAAGAGGAGGAAGAGGAAGTTGGTGAGGAAGGAGTTGACAACTAAGAACATAAGGAGTGGGTGGCAAGCTTCATTGGCCCCCACCAATATGCTATCTTGGAGACGGACTACCAACCCAAGGTCCTTCTTGGGTTGGTACATGGTGGAGGAAGGAGTGTTGGTTACAAGAGGAGTCCAAAGCCCTTTAAGGAAGCCTATTCAAGACTTGGAGTTCAAGCGTGGTGTGAAGCACGATTGGGTGTTTTCCGGAAAGTGTTGGGATGTCTTAAGGGTCATTTGAAACTTTGTCCATCCGGTTTGAAGCATGAAGATTAACAAGAAGGTGAGCGAATGCCTAGGATATGGGATCCCGGAGGACTTTTGAAGACCAAACTTGGATGGAGGTTCAAAGAGGAGTGGAAACACAAGCCACCCTAGCAAGAGTCTCCTCAAAAAGTCGAACTTAGGACTATCAACCAAGTACAAGGTGGGAGACACCCCACCATGGTATCATCTTTTTTACCCCTTTTCTTTGTTTATAGTCTTCGTTTATTGCATTTTTGTTTATCTTGGTTAGCTTAGGATTAGTTTAATTTTGAGTTTGGTAGGTTAATTTTCATATGGATCATGATTTTGTGGTTTTTTTTGAATGTTTGGGGTTGAAAAATATGCTGAGATAAGGTGGAGGGCCCTAGAATTTGAAGAAAATTTTTTGGAAAACAGGGCATATGTGCGTGCGCACAAACCTCCTTGTTTCACGTCCTATGCGTGCGCATTGCTCTGTGGGTACACACGCGTCCCCCTTCTTGTGCTCCTTGTGCGGCCGCACAGACGTGTGTGTCCGCACGCCAATTTGTAACCCCTCAGGTGGGAGCGCTGCCACAGCTTGTGCGCGTGAACACCCCATCCATTTTTGCTTCTGAGCGTGCGCACACACACATGATCATTGTCTCCAAAAAAAGTGTGTTTTGTGCGTATGCACCCGTCTGTACGTACGCACACGTCTTGTTCCCTTCTCTGTTTAGAGTAGTCACACACCTTGTGCGAGCGCACACTTCCCCTGTTTTACCTTGTGTGCGTACGCACAAGTGTGGTTTTGGGCAAAATTTTTAATGCACTTTCAATTAAGCCCTAAGAACTTTCGCCCCTTCCATCCCCCCTTTTCTTGCCCTTTCCATGTTTCTCTACTTGTTTTACTTAGTTTTCATTGCATCTTATTTTCACTTTAGTAGTTATGTTAGTTTTGGTTTACTTGTTTCTAAGTTAAATAAGTTGTAAGTGTTTGTTTCATAGTAATTGGGTTGCTTTTTGCTTGAAGTTTCCACCAATGCATTTATACTTTGCCTTAATTTACTAGTACCTAGTGGGTTTGAATACTCATGTTTTGATTGTACCACTAGGACAAACTATGTACGTGCATTGAATTGAGTGAATTGAGTTGAAATTAATTGTTCATCATGAGCTTTCAAATTAAAGTCATCACATGACCGGTACTTGTTCCTTGTTAATGCTTTGCATTTGTTTGAGTGACTTGACTTGATTTTTCTCAAGCATATCATTTTTTGTAACAAGTATTTTACCATGTTACCTTTTTCCTTATGTTTCATGATGAATAAGTGAATTTCTTTTCATTAATAGATTGGTTGTTGTTTATTGTGCTATTTTACATTAATCCTGCACTTTCACATGCACAATTTCAATGTCCAATATCAAATACTCTATTCACTTTTGTGGTTACCTGGGGTTGTTTGTGCCTTATCTCTTGCTTATTCTTCATTTACAACCTAGGCCATTTAATTGAGAAACTCATGCTCATTTTTTTACTGTGTGGATGCCTTTTTAACCGGCCGTTGTGTGTGTTCCAACCGCGCGTAATATTGGAATACACACATGGTTCATTTTTCTTATACCACACCACCATGCAACTTCCTCAGTTAGATGTTTATTAGCTTTCTCCCCCTTACCCTTTTATGCTACTTGCCCCATGATCCTAATTATACTTTATTCATTCTTTTTGAGGATGAGTCGTAAAGGCAAGGAGTCGGGAGAGGAGGAGGACTTGACAATTTCCATGCAACCCAAGCCCCGTATCCGCCAACTGAAGGTGGATCACTTTAGAGTCATTTTCCCTGGATCGTATTCTTGCACGGAGGACCGTGCAACGCTTAAATGTGGGGGAGGATTCGTCATTTTGGGTTGTAAACTTTCTTTTCCAAATACTTTACACTTTATTTTAGCTTCCTTTTTATTATGTTTCTTGTAGATATTTGGAGTGTTTTTTTATTGTTTCATTGCATTTTCTTCTAGTACATATATCTTAGTTTAGTCATAGTTTATATCTATTACATTTTTGCATCTTTTGCATGATATATAGCTTATAGATAGAAGTTGTGATTGGATGATGTGAATAGTATAGCACCTAGTTCAATTTTATCCTAATTGTTCATGTTAATTTTTGCTTGTTGAAAATTAGGAGAGAACTAGGAAAAATTTTGAAAATTGCATCCATCACATACATACATACATATAGGAAATAATTTTGGTGAAAAACAACAAAGATTTCCAAGAATTTTGTCTCAAGGGCGTTCTATTGAATTGATTTGATTTGAAAAAAATTGTTTTTAAAACTTGCTAGAATAATCTTTATGGAACATAGAAGAGAGAAAGAACAAAATACCTTGTGAGTTCTTGAGCTTGAATGAGTGGTTACACATCTTAACCACTATTTTTGTTCATTGTGTGCTATGCTCCTTCTATGATTGTAATCTTGGTTTTGCTTGATTCTTTATTTCCAATGTTTGATGTTTTGAATGCATTTAGCATGATTGAGGCCATTTTTGAATTATACTCACTCACCCATATGGACCTACCCTTGCATCTACCTTTGTTAACCCTTTTGAGCCTTTTAATCCCCTTTGTTTTAATTGTTAGCACATCACAACCCTAAGCAAAAAACCATTAATCACCTTGAATTGCATCTTTGATTAGCTTAGGTTGAAGGTGTGTGTTTCATTTAAGTGTGGGAGAAGTTTTGGGAAGCATTGGTAGAGAAAAAAAATTGTTTTGGTTACTTATTGAAAATTTGGAAAAATAGGTGCACATTCATGTATCAAATTGCTTTAACCATATGCATTTGTCATGGAAAAAGAAAAAGAAAAAAATGAAATGAAAAAAAAATAATAAGAGGGGACAAAGGTTGCCCCAAAGAAAAAGAAAAAAAATGAAATGAATAAGGAATGCATATGTGTTTTGAATAGAAACTAAGGCATGAATGTGTGTGAAAAGAAGTAATGGGTGGTTAGGATGCATATTTTGTTATTTGGTTAATATAGGTTGAGTTGGACACTTGAGCTAATCAAAAATCCAATTCCTTAGTCCACTTAGCCATATTTATCCTACCTTAACCCTAACCCCATCACAACCCTCTAAAGACCTCATGATACTTGCACTCATGCATCACATATTTATTGATTGTTAGATGAAAAGCAAATCCTTGAAAGTATCATTAGAGGAGACTTGAGTGAATTGACCCTATACACCGAGCGATGAGAGTGTATACACATCTAGTGAGGGTTCGATCACTCAACTATATGTTTCCATATTTCTTATCATGTATTCTTGCAAGTTGCTTCATTTTCATGAGTAAATAAATTCTTTAGATTTTGAGTGCATTGAATTAATTCTTTGCTTAGCCCTATATGTCTATATACTTGTTTGGGAATTTATTTGTTTGTTTTCACAAATTTCATAGGAAACCATAGATAGATATATAGGTATAGATAGTGTTCCGAGGGTTGCTTGAAACTGTAGGTTGATCTCGGACGAGATCTTCTGTGCTGGTCAGCGCTGTTGCGTCCGACTTGATGATGGTGGCCGGAGCCGCTGTGTCTGACTTGTTGGACTTGGTGGTGGTGCTGATCCTTCATCACCGGAGGGTGGTGGTACCTGCAAGGGACTCCGATGCTTAAGTTAGCAAGGGTATTAAGCAGGTTTTTTTTTGTAGAATCAGAGTATGAGTTATACCTGGGTGCTCCAGTGTATTTATAATAGTGTAGAATGATCTTTCTTTGGGACAAGATTGTTATCTTATCTTATCTTTGAGTGAAGTTATCTTATCTTTAAGGGAACCACCTTTATCTTTCTAGGCTTCGGGCTGCCTTTAGATTTGGATCGTGTTCCTCTTTTTTGGGCCTACTTGCGTCTCTGTAGCGATTTGGCCCAACTCTTTTATAAAGAGGTCGGGTAGTCCAGGTCTGAACAGGTCGGTCGATTTGTCGTTGATCAGCCCGAGTCGTATAGCTCGACCCAGAGCATGAACAGTGCCCCTGCTTGAGTTCGATCTTTTTTAAAGGACGAGTCCTTTAGACCTCGATATTTTTCAGAGAAGTCGACCTCGAGCATTTGGATTTGTTTTTGTAGAACTTCGATCTGGTAGCTTTAAATGCGGAACGTTTTCTCCTTATAGCGCGTGTTTTCGCACTACCTTGGGAACATGCGGGGGGTTTTAAATGCTCATTAACCTCCCTCCTCGCCGTTTCCTTTGCTTCCCTCTTTGCTTTTATTTTGAATTTTTTCCAAAAGACTTTCGCCCTTCAGTTTCTTCTTTTCTTGCTCACCGTGACTCCACTTTTAACCTTCTGTACTTGCATTCTCTGGCTTGTCTATGACTTCCCAGGTTCTACGTCTTCACGATCGTTGGGTGTGGGTTCGTTCGTTTGCTTCCGTCTTCCCTGCTTCTTCACTTTTACAGGTTGGTCTTTCTTTCTCTTTTTTTCGTGCTTGTTCCATGTTTGAAAAGTTTTGATCTTGGTGTTGTGTATGGAAAGCTTGATCTTTTTTGTATTTTTTGCGTATTTTGATCGGATGTTCATTTTGGGGGATTCTATGGCTTTTCGTGTTTCCTGCTAGTTAGGGTTTTTCCTGTCGATCTTATCTCTGATTTACGCCTTTTGGCAATTTCCCTGTTTGATTCTGAGAAAGGTTGCACCTTTTGATGATTTCTTGCATGGTCTGTTTGATAGTTTGCTTTGTCTTGTGCCTCTTATCTGTTGTCAATGTTGATGGTTTCTTTGAGTCTTGATAGAACCTTTTGCTGATAAATTTGTGAAAAAGCTCGTAGTTTTTTGATGGTTTTGTTGTGACTTTGTAACTTTTCTTTGTGGAGTGTCGCTGTCAAAGGAGAGTTTTTTTTCCAGTTTGAGGGGTGTCGAGACATAAGTTTCAGTCCTTACTTCATTGCTGCCTCTAAAGGGTGTCCCTGGACTTTTTTGGTGTGAGTCCTAGGGTTTCCCTTTTACCACTGAGTCTGCTACTTGCTGTTTAATTTTGCTGTCCGATTTGTTACCTTATTTACCTGAGTTGTGTTGGTAGTAATCCGGTTTTTCCTTTTTCTTGTTGTAGGACTAGTTGATCTCATGTCTTCTCGCAAAAATATTGTCGAGAGATCCTCCCAGATCCCTGATGCCATGGTCGACTGGGTGGATTCTATGGTTCTTATGTGTGTTTCCCTGGTTGATTCTGAATTTTGTGAGCAGCTTAAGAAGTTTCATAGGATTTGCAGTAATGGTAGCAATGAAAAGAATTATGAGCTTGTATCCCCTACTTCTGAAGAGAGAGTTTGTTTTTCTACTCGGGTTATTAGAGACCGTCCCTTTTTCTATGCGTACGACTTTTTTTTTAGTCAAATGAATATCACTCTTCCTTTCACTCCTTTCGAGACCAACCTTTTGTGGTCTTGTAACGTAGCCCCGTCCCAACTCCACCCCAATTCTTGGGGTTTTATAAAGATTTTTCAATTGTCGTGCCGTGAATTAGGTGTCTAGCCTTCTCAAACTCTCTTTCTTTACCTTTTTGCTTTGATGAAACCTGGAATTTCTGCCAAAAAGAAAGCTTCATGGGTTTCTTTTCGGTTTGCCCAAGGAAAGAAGGTATTTTCAATGTATGATGAGTCTTTCTGAGACTTCAAAAATTATTTCTTTAAGGTCCGAGCTGTTGAAGGAGCTCGACTATTTTTTTTTTATGAGAATGATGAGCCAGCCTTTTCTTTAGAGTGGCAAAAGAATGTTGTGGTGTCGAGGTATTCATGGGAGAAATTGGACGAGGCTGAACAGGCCTTTGTTTGTGTGTTGGAGGAGAACTGGGGACAGCCTCCTTATCTTGATACTAAAAAGTTTTTAGGGGATCCCTCACTTCTCCGGGCTGAGCTTGGTAATGACCGATTTCTTTCCTGTGTTTCTTTGTTTGTTTCTTGTTGATTTCTTTTCCCATTCATAACTTATTTTTTTGCTGTGTATTTTCAGAGATGGTTAAAAACAATAACTCCATGAAGGCCTTTAAGAAGCGAGAAAAGCTACAGCTGCTCTGAACATCTCGGCGAAGGCTGGGGAGAGTGGATCTTCTCAGGTTCCTCCTAAGAAGCCCATCTCGGACACGTCTGGGCCGAGAAGGTTTGTTCCTACTCCTCCAGTTCATTCGGTTGTTCCTCCTTGAAGTGCTGCAGCTACCTCTTCTCACACTACTGGCCCATCGCCGAAAAAACAGAAGACCATTGAACCTTTTAACCTTTATGCCGCTGATTTTGATGCTGTGGGGTTTGTCGATCACCAAATTGCTCCTTATGGTATTGTGCCTACGGATGATGTATCCATCCTTCATCATCTGGAATTCATTACCCGAAACAGTGTTAAAATGGCGCACATGGGAGCGGCCTTGTTCCGGACTGCTCAAGATGTTCTAGTGCATGCAACAAAGGCTTTCATGGAGGAGGCTAAGTCAGAATATGATAGGATTAAAGGTTTGAAAGAGGAACTTGAGGTGAAGGTGGCGAAATTGGAGAAAGAGTTGGAGGATGAGAAGGCTCGGGCTACAGCGGCTAAGGCTCTGGTAGATCTGTCTGAGGAGATGGCTCAGAAGCACAAGGATAGCTATGTCCGGACTTATAGGGAGATGGTAGAATTTTGGGAGAGTTTGGAATCTACTCGATCTGACTATACCGAGCTCCAGGGTCATCTTGTGAGCAGTGTAATTGCTGCTTATGAGAATCTGAAGTCTCAGGTCCGAGTTCTTGCTCCCGAGCTTGACCTGTCTCCCTTCAGTTTAGACAATATTGTAGAGGACGATAAGATTGTCCCTGCTCCCAGATGATGATGACGACAATGTAAATCTGCCTCCTGTGCCTTCTGCCAAAGCTCCTGCTGCCCTGACTTCTTCGGCTCCTACCACTGAGGTTGGCCATCCTGAGTCGGATCCTGATGTTTAGATCCTGAGCTAGCCAGATGGAACTATTGCTACTGTCCCGCTTGCGACCCATCTTCCTTCGCCTCGAGATGCTGCTACTGAGGAGTCATTGCATCCTTTATAGTTTTTGTTTTTATTTTCGCATCTGTGATGGCCCAATTTGTGCGTTTCTTGGACTACTATTTTGTGACTATTTGATCTATTCTGACTCTGGATACTTTTAGTTGCTTTTCTTTTAACAACTTTATTTAGAAAAAATAAGGTATTTTCTTCAGCTCTTGTGGTCGGCTTCTAAGTAGCCTCTTGAGTCTGTTTTATGGTAACGGCTTTGTTTCTTTGTGATATGCTTGCCTGCAGCTTTCTTTTAGCACTTTCCAGGAATCTTCAGAGTGTTGAAGTCTTATTTGTCTGACCTCTTTTGATTGCCTTTGTGCTTTGTTTATTTCCTGCCTTAGTTGAAGTGTCCTTCTTAAGGCTAGTTCTTTGTTTGAGTATTCTTTGATAGAATACTTTGTAAATTAATTTTGGCAAGGTCGTGTTCTTTCGGGTTGAGTTGTCTCCCTTTTGACGCGCGCCTTCTATTGGTTGATTCCCTTAATTGATCTTTTCTTGAGTTATTTCTAGTAATCCCTTTGGGTTTACTTTTTATAACTCTGCCTCTTTTTGGTCGCCTCGGGCTGACTTCTTCATGTCGGTCTGCTCCAAGTTATTTTGAGTAATCCATTTTATTTGGACCTTGTCCGGTCTCTTTTTTATGGATTACTTTGTATAACTTTTGTAGCTTTCTGGGCTGACTTCGTCGTATCAGTCCCTTCGAAGTTATTTCTAATAATCCATTTTATTTGGACCTTGTCAGGTCTCTTTTTTACGGATTACTTTTTATAACTTTTTGTAGCTTTAGTCCGACTTCTTCATGTCGGTCTCTTTGGAAGTTATTTCTAGTAATCCGTTTTATTTGGACCTTGTCAGGTCTCTTTTTTACAGATTACTTTTTATAACTTTTTGTACCTTTAGTCCGAATTCTTCATGTCAGTCCCTTTTGGAAGTTATTTCTAGTAATCCATTTTATTTGGACCTTGTTAGGTCTCTTTTTTACGGATTACTTTTTATAACTTTTTGTAGCTTTAGTCTGACTTCTTCATGTCGGTCCTTTTGGAAGTTATTTCTAGTAATCTACTTTCTAAGGCTGGCCAGGCCTCTTTTTAGGGATTACTTTTTATAACTTTTTGTCACTTTGATCTGGTCCGACTTCTTTTGCGTCGGTCCATTCCAAGTTATTTCTTAGCAATCCATTTTTGTTTCAGACCTCGTCAGGCCTTTATTCATGGATTGTTTTTTATAACTTCTTGCATTATTCTATTTTTATCGCTTTTTATCTTTGCCGATTTTGTAGAGTTTGATCCTCGCTTGGTCGATCTTTGATGAATTCGGTTTTCATTCTTTGTTTATCACGTCGGGTAGTGAATTTGGTTTTCACTTTTGCCGATTGTAGCTTTATAACCGGGCGATGAATTTTGCGTTTTCAGATTAATGTGTCTTGATAAAGAGATTTTGTAGGAAATCTGAAAAACTTTATTCAAAATAGAAAATATGCGAAATATATACATGTGGGTGCTTACCCTAGGTAATTTTGCAGATTTTGGCTTGGTGCCTCATTAAGAAACCTTTTTTTAGGAAAAAGAGTGCACCTTTGTCCTAAGATCTTTTATTACCTTTTAACTATAATACCTTCTTAGGTTGTAAGCGTGCCATGATCTCGGTAGCTCTCGGCCCTCGAGTTCGGACACTTTGTAGTAACCTTTTCCCAGTACCTCTGTGATTCGGTAGGGTCCTTTCCAATTAGCTGCTAGATTTTTCTCTACGGGTCGACTTGTTTCGATATCATTTCGGATTAGGATGAGGTCGTTGTTAGCGAAGCTTCGCTGCACTACCTTTTGATTGTATCTTAAGGCCATGCGGCGTTTTAGTGCTTCTTCTCTGATCCGAGCTCTTTCTCGGACTTCTGAGAGTAGGTCGAGCTCTTCCCTTTGAAGTCGGGAGTTAGCTTCTTCATTGTAGAGGATCGTTCTGAGAGATCCTTCTTCAACTTCTACCAGTATCATTGCCTCCATTTTATAAGCCAATCGGAAGGGTGATTCTTTTGTGGTGGAGTGTGGAGTTATCCGATATGCCCATAGGACTTGTGGGAGCTCTTCGGCCCAGGCTCTTTTTGTGTCCTGCAGCCTCCGTTTTAACCTGGCTAGTATGACTTTATTGGCAGCTTCTGCTTGTCCATTAGCCTGCGGGTGTTCCACGGATGTGAATTAGTGTTTTATCTTCAAGTTGGCTACCAATTTTCTAAAGCCTGCGTCTGTGAACTGAGTGCCATTGTCTGTGGTGATGGAGTAAGGAACCCCAAACCTCGTGATAATGTTCCTATATAGGAATTTCCGACTTCTTTGGGCAGTGGCATTGGCTAGGGGCTCTGCCTCTATCCATTTTGTGAAATAATCTACCCCTACAATGAGGAACTTAACCTGTCCCGACCCTTGGGGGAAGGGCCCGAGAAGGTCGAGTCCGCACTTTGCGAATGGCCAAGGTGATGTTACGCTGATGAGCTCCTCTGGTGGGGCGACATGGAAGTTGGCATGTTTCTGACATGGTGGACACGTCTTAATATACTCGGTGGCTTCTTTTTGTAAAGTCGGCCAAAAAAATCCGGCTCAAAGTACTTTTTTAGCAAGGGCTCGTGCTCCAAGATGGTTTCCACAGGTGCCACTATGTATCTCTTCCAATACCTCTTTTGTGTTAGAGGTCAGTACACATTTTAGTAGAGGTGTCGAAATTCCTCTCTTGTATAGAGTGTCATTTATGATGGTGTAATACTGTGCCTCCCGCTTTAACCTCTTTGCCTCCTTCTTATCAGCAGGGAGTATCTCTGATTTGAGGTAGTTGAATATGGGAGTCATCCATCCTTGATCCTGGCCTGATATGGCTAGATTTTTTCTTTTTTCGAGATTGACGGTTTTTGCAGTATTTCTTGGATGGGGCTCCTATTATTGCCCCCAGGTTTGGTGCTGGCTAATTTTGAGAGTGCGTCAGCTTGAGCATTCTGTTCCCGAGGTATATGTTGGATTTCATATTCTTGGAATCACCCAAGTTGTTCCCTGGTTTTGTCCAGGTACTTTTTCATAGCAGGATCTTTGGCTTGGTAGGCCCCTGCTATTTGTGAGGTGACAACTTATGAATCGCTAAAGATGACAAGTTTTTAGGCTCTGACTTCTTTAGCTAGCTTCAAACCAGCCAATAGCGCCTCATACTCAGCCTGGTTATTGGAAGCAGGGAATTTGAACTTTAGTAAGAGTTCAATTTGGGTTCCCTGATTACTTTCTATTATCACACCTGCTCCACTCCCGGTTTTATTTAAGGAGCCATCCACGTAAATATTCTAATTTGTAGGGGTTTCCGGTGTGTCAGTGTACTCTGCAATGAAGTCGGCTAAATACTGTGATTTGATTGCTGTCTGAGTTTTATATTGGAGGTCGAATTCGGACAACTCGACTGCCCACTGTAGGATTCTTCCCGCTAAATATGTTTTCTGTAGGATGCCTTTTATGGGCTGATTGGTCCGAACTTTAATGGTGTGGGCCTGGAAGTATGAGCGAAGTCGTCGAGAGGTTAATATAAGAGCGTAGGTGAACTTCTCTATCTTTTGATAGTTCAGCTTGGACCCTTGTAGCGCTTTGCTGATGAAGTATATAGGTTGTTGTCCGCTTTCGTCCTCTTTGACTAGTGCTGAAGCTACTGCCCGGCTTCCTACTACGAGGTATAATATGAGTGTTTTTCCTTCTTGAGGTCGGGTAAGAATGGGTGGTTGTCCCAGGAATCTTTTGAAATCCTGGAAGGCTAACTCGCACTCTGGTGTCCATTCGAACTTCTTTCCCTTCCTTAGCGTAGCATAGAAGGGGAGAGATCTTGTGGCTGATCCGGCTAAAAATCTGGACAATGCTACTAGTCGCCTGTTGAGTTGTTGCACTTCTTTGACACAGGTCGGGCTTTTCATGTCGAGTATGGCCTGGCACTTATCCGGGTTTGCTTCGATTCCTATTTGTGTGAGCATGAATCCCAAGAATTTTCCTGCTTCTACTTCGAAGGTGCATTTCGCAGGGTTAAGTCGCATGCCATGCTTTCTTATGGTATTGAATACTTGGGCGAGGTCATACAATAATGATTCCTCGTTTTATGTTTTTACTAACATATCATCCACGTATACCTCCATTAGTTTTCCAATGTGATCTGCAAAGATTTTGTTCATTAACCTTTGGTAGGTAGCTCCTGCGTTTTTGAGTCCGAATGGCATGATGACGTAGCAGTAGTTTGCCTTGGATGTTAAGAATGAGATTTTTTCTTGATCAGGTGGGTACATCGGGATTTGATTGTATCCTGAATAGGCGTCCATAAATGAGAGATACTTGTATCCTGAGGAGGCGTCCACTAGAGTGTCGATACTTGGGAGTGGATAAGGATCTTTTGGGCAAGCTTTGTTGAGGTCGGTGTAATCAATGCACATCCGCCACTTCCAATTTGACTTTTTTACCAAGACGACATTGGCTAGCCATAGTGGGTACTTGACTTCTCTGATGAATCCTGCCTCTAGTAGAGCTTGTATCTGTTCGTCCACAGCTTGGGATCTTTTCTGGTCCAAGCTTTCTACGCCTCTGCTGTACTGGCTGAGATCCTAGATATACTGCCAGCTTGTGGCACATTAGCTTAGGGTCTATGCCCGGCATGTCTGCGGCCTTCCATGCGAAGAGGTCGTCATTGTCTTTTAAGAACTGTATGAGGGACTTTTTTGCTTCTCCCTTTAGGATTGCGCCAATATTGGTTGTTTTATCTGGGACATCTCCGATCTGGACTTTTTTTATCTCGCCTTCAGATTGTGGACGGAGTTTTTCTCGACCTCGAATTTCCCCGAGTTCGATGGTGTGGATTTCTTCTCCTTTGCCTCTAAGGTTCAGACTTTCGTTATAACAACGGCGTGCTGTTTTCTGGTCTCCTTTTATCGTAGTGTGATAAACCACTTTTTTATGGTTTATATTATATTTAATTGAGTGGTTTTATCAAGCTTTTCACCCACTTATTCATAGGATTTGCATGATTTTACAATTCCTTCCTAGTTTAGTTCTATGATTGAAAACATGCTTCTTTTGTCTTAATTTAGCTAATCTTAATCCTCTCCTATTACCATTCGATGCCTTGATTTGTGTGTTAAGTGTTTTAGGCTTCATAGGGCAGGAATGGCTTAGAGAATAGAGAGGAAGCGTGCAAAAATTGAAGAAACACAAGGAATTGAGGAGATGACCAGCGAGAAGTCACGCGGTGGCATGGCTCACGCGACCGCGCGAAATGGAAGAAATCAGAGTGACGCGTTCGCGTGCCTGATACGTAAAAATTAAGATTTACGTACAACCGGCAAGTATACCGGGTCGTATCAAGTAATAAGACTCACTAGGAGTGAGGTCGATCCCACGAGGATTGGTAGATTAAGCAACTTTAGTTAAATGGTAGATTTAGTCAAGCGAACATAGTTTTGATTTCATGAGCATTTTGATTTTTGAACATAATTGTAAGAATTTAAATGGCAAAGAATGTAAAGAACTAGAAGATAGAAATAAAGTAAAAGTAAATAGCGGAAACTTAAATTGCAAGAAACTTAAATGACATCAAAAATAAATTGCAAGAAGATAAAGTGCTGAATTCTAAAGAGCATAAGAGTAAGGAATAAAGAAACAGAATGTAAATGACAAGAACAATAAATTGCAAGAATGTAGAAGGGAATTGGGTAATGGGTTTTCAAACACTAAGAACAAAAGAAATAAGGAGTAATGATAGAGAGGATCATTAGGGATCAGAGATGCAAGTGTTCATGAATTGATGTTAGTCAAATCCTTCTCAATCATGGTGTAGATCCATGGCAAGTGGGTAATTGAATCCCAATCTCTTGGTGATTCAATTTCTCTCAACATAACCAATTGCCACTCTCGTGATCTAATTGTTCATGAGAAGAGTTGAAGCTCAATTTCAATCCAGCCACACAATTACCAAAATCTCAACCATGGAAAGTTACATCTCACATACTAACCAAGGTATATTGATTGAGGGAATCATGAAAGGATGAACTCTAAACTGAATCATGTGGCTCATTTCTCAACTTCACCACATAATTCTCATAGATTAACCCCTCTCTCGATGGTGGTTGAATCTTTGAAGAACAAGAGCTTCCTCTTTGGATCAACCTCATGAATTGAGGAGGAAAAGAGGAGTTCATCAATCCATTGTAACTGGCAGAGCTCTTCCCCTAATGAATGTGGGGTTTAGTGAGTCATTGCTCCAAATTCAACAACAATTGCCATAAATCAAAATTAAACTAAATGTAAAGGAAGAAGAAGAAGAAGAAGAAGAATCAAATGCTTGAAGATTAAGAAAATGAAGAAGAGAAGTTCCAAGATGAACCAAAATTGGTTCTCTGGGTCTTCTCCCGGAAGTGCCACAAGAGTCTCTAATACAAGTGCTCAAAAGTGTGAAAAAGTTCTAAGTGTCAAAAAGTAAAGTAAAAAGTTCCCCCAAGTACAAACTCAATCTCTATTTATACTAGTCCTAAAGCTCTTCCAAAGATCTTCACTTGGGTTAGCAATATGGGCTTCCTCTTTGTTGAATTCTTGGCTCAATTGGAGAAGTTGTTAGCCTTTGTGATGAATAAGGGAAGCAAAGCAAGTTGGCACCAATTCTGGCCCATTGAGGGGCGTTGTTGGCAATAACTCAGGCCTTAGTGCACGTTGGCAACGTGCATGCCAATTTCCTGGAAGTGAGTTTGAGACTTGGGCGTTGCTAGCCCAAGTTGTTGCAAACAACTTGCTCTTCCTCTTCTTGGCTCTACTCTCATGCCTAATGTTGCCCAGAATTTGAGTATCTATCCTTTGCTTCAATATGGACTATCATACATCATTGGAAAGCTCTTGATGTCTTCTTTCCAACGCAACTGGAATCACTCAATTTGGATCTCTGTAGCTCAAGTTATGCTCCATTGAAGGGGACATGGTCAGGCTACTAAAATCGCAGGCGTTTTTGGCAAAAACGCCTTTGTATTTCCACGTTGCCAACGTGCTCAGATTCTGAAGCTCTAAATGAAGCCATCTTTTGAAGCTTCAAATGAATGCCAACCCCATACTATGATATATGGTTGGAAAGCTCTGGATGTCTACTTTCAAATGCCGTTGGAATCACCTCATTTGGATCTTTGTAGCTCAAGATATACTCCATTGAAGGAGGTAAGGTCAGGCTGTCCAGCTCTCCAGCGTTGGCAACTTGGTTGGTGCCTTGTCTTGGCGTTGGCAACGTGAATGATGCATGTCCCTGGCGTTGGCAACGTGGCTGGTGCATGTCTTTGGCGTTGGCAACTTGCATGGCATGGCATATGGGCGTTTGGAACTTGGTTGGCACGGCTGGTGGGCGTTTGGAACTTGGTTGGCACCAAGACTTGGTGCCTAGCCAAGCATTCTTGTGTGGCGTTGGCAACGCCATTCTTGAGTTGGCAACGCCAGCTCCTTTTCTTCCAGGGCCAAGCTTGATTGTGTGGCGTTGCCTTCAACAACGCCCATAGTTCTGGGCGTTGGCAACGCCCTCGACACTCCTTCATGGCCCAAGTTTCTTGCTTGTGTGCGTTGCCTTGAATAACGCCTCTTCATTCCCGCGTTGGCAACGCCCTCGAGCTCTCCTTGGCTCAGCTCTTTGCTTGCCTGGGCGTTGCCAACTTGGTGTTGGCGTTGGCAACGTGGTGACATCCTCCCCTGGTGGCTCTGGCGTTGCCAACTTGGTCTTCAAGTTGGCAACTTGCAATGCTTCATTTTCTTGCATTTGGGGCTTAAGTTTCCCTCTGATTTGAGCTTCCATTCCTTGCCACATTATGGACTATTGTATATCGTTGGAAAGCTCTTGATGTCAGCTTCTCAACGCAATTAGAATCATGTTAATTGGATCCTTGTGGTTCGAGATATTCATCCTTGAAGAGGGAAAGGTCAGGCTGCAATTTCCGCTGATTGTGCACTAGCACGTTGCCAACTTGGTTTCCAAGTTGCCAACGTGCTACACCTCCTGGCAGCACCAATTTGGGCGTTGGCAACTTGGAAACCAAGTTGCCAACGTGCTCTCTCATCCTGGTTGCATCAAATGGGCGTTGCCAACTTGAGGATCAAGTTGGCAACATGCATCTCCTTCTTGCTCCAAGGTTTCCTTGCATCATTGTCTTCTTGCTTCATCACCTATCATAAACCAAAGAAATAGCTTCAAAGTCTTACCAATTCATGCACAAATTCCATGAGATTCATTCATACTCATTCATGTATATATTCTTTAAATCATTTGCATGAATTTGGCTAGAATCACATGTTCCTTGGTATTCTCATGCATGAAGATAAAACTCATAAAAGGACTTGTTTATTTAGAGAAAATGAGTGAAACTAAGCTAAAACCAACTAAACTAACTAGCTAATATAGTAAATATGCAAATGCATCACAACACCAAACTTAAACCTTGCTTGTCCTCAAGCAACAAAAGAACTATGCACAAAGATTTCTTTTAATTGGAATGAGTTGAGGAATAGCTTGTAATACCTTGGTGAGTGAAGTGATTAAGTGATAGTGGGGTGAACTCTGAATTATGTGTTCATGCAAGGGTCCCAGTGCTTATCAGTCCTTACATTTTGGAAGTCTTAGATCTTAGGACTTTCATTCAAATGATATCATGGAGATCTCTTTATATGTAATCACCTTGAAGCAGCTTATAATTTTTTTGTGCTTTGACCTCGACTCTAAGTGTCATGTCTCAAGGCGGCTCTTTAGATAAGCTTTCAATCAATACTCCTAAACCAGTTGGTTTTAAGGTATTAGGTGTTAAAGCACCCCCAAGGATTTACTTGCTCAAGCCTCTTTCCTTGACACACTTCAACCACAAGCATTTACTAGGATAGCAACTCTTTTGAGTTTTTGTTTCTTTCTTTCTTTTTCTGCCTAGTAATTGATGCTCAGAGCCTTGGGCCATGTTCTTTTTGTTTTTGCACTTTCTTTTCTTCCTTTTGTTTTGTTTGCTGCTTCTTGGATCAATAGATTTTTGAGAATCTCTACAATACTTCTTTGAACTTCATGTCCTGCCTATGAGCTCCCATGCAAGTTTTCACAAGCATGCAACCTCAATACATGATCATACTACTAGAACCACCACTCCTCCTAATCTTTTGCTTGCCTCAAAAACTGATTTTATTCCTCAATCCTTCTTTTCAAAGAACTTTCATGTGATGCATTCTTGAAAATTGAGTGCAAACAAGTTTTGAAGATAAGAATGTTGTGAATAATCAAGCATCTTGCTTATTATAAAGAAAGACTATGCTATGAAGGCAGGCGGGAATATAAAGAGAAAATTATATGATGCAGACAAACAGGGCAAATAAGGATACAATCCAACTTTCAATCACAGCAACATTTGATGTAAAATATCACTTAACAATACAACCTGTTGGAGTTCACTTGCTTTTCTTCTCATCATCATCATTGCTAGCCTTTATGTTCATCTTTTGCTTCCTTGATTGATGATGCTTAATCCCTCCAAAGGCTTGTATGACATTCTACAATGATATTAAAAGTTGCTTGTTCCCCAAGCACTTAGAAACAGTGGTTAGTCTGCATGATTTATTTGTGGGCTTTTTGAACTTACTTTGGTGTGGGAACACCAAACTTAGTACCTTGCCAATGCATCAAATTAACCATGTATGAAACTCTTTCTTCTTTTTCTAAGGTAATAGGCTAAAAACTAGAAAACAACAAGATAATTAACTAGTCCGTCTAAATGCATGAAGCTAGCCTTATGGCAGAAAGTGAGAATGTGTTTTATGATGGGATTTTTGGTGGAACACCAAACTTAGAATCCTTCATTCTCCCTTAGATTGTTTTGGTGTGCAACACCAAACTTAGCTTCTTACAATCTAGATGAAACTAATTAACAGTTTTATTGAATTAGATATGAAAAGATGGTTACCTCTGGTTGGGTTGCCTCCCAACAAGCGCTCTTTTATTGTCACTAGCTTGACATTTGTCCCTCTTTAGGGCGGATGATGATCATAGTGCCTTAATCCTTCCCCTCTCACCGTGAGCTTCCTTCCAGTATCATTCTTGATGATTTCTACATGTTCAAGTGAGAGGATTTTGTTCACTGTGTAGTATCCAGAAAAGTGTGGAGATGTCTCTTTTGGTTGGTAAGTTAGCATCACTTTATCCCCTGGTGAGAAGTCTTCAGTGGAGATTTTCTTGTTTCTCCATCCTCTTGGCATTTTCTTCTTGAGACTCTCTTCTTTTCCAGGGGATAGTTCAGGTTTTGGAATCTCAAATTTTGGACAGTCCTTGCTATGAATCTTAAATGCTGACTTTGATTGCAGCTTCTCCTCTATTCTTTGAGCTTGTTGCAGCACCTCCACCTCTTCATTTTCTCTCCTGCATGAGCTTGGAAGTGCCTCATCAGGTGCCTCTTTCAAGTTTGGATCTATGGAATCAATCTTCATACACTCTTCCTCTTGGGTGGAGTCTTGCAAATTCTTGAAGACATGGAACACTATATGCTCATCATGCACCCTTAGCATTAATTCTCCTTTTTCGACATCTATCAATGCCCTGGCAGTAGCTAAAAAGGGCCTCCCTAGAATAATGGGAGTGTTGTCATCTTCCTCTATGTCTAGGATGACAAAGTCAACTGGGAGGAAAAATTTGTCCACCTTTACTAATACATTCTCTACAACCCCGAGTGCTTGCTGAATAGATTTATCCGCCATTTGAAGGGCTATCTTTGTAGGTTTCAATTCATGAATCTGAAGCTTCCTCATCAAAGATAGAGGCATCAGATTTATGCTTGCACCAAGATCACAAAATGCTCTCTCAATCATCATGTTGCCTATTGTGCAGGGGATGTGAAAGCTCCCTGGGTCTTTCATCTTCTTTGGCAACTTTTTCTGGATGATGGCACTACACTCCCTGGTCATCATAACCGTTTGTCCCTCTTTCAAGGATCTTTTCTTTGTCAACAATTCCTTCATGAACTTAGCATATAGGGGCATCTGTTCAAGTGCTTCAATGAAGGGGATGTTGATGTGTAGTGTCTTGAATATCTCCAAGAATTTGGAATATTGCTTCTCTTTGTTCTCTTCTTTAAACCTTTGAGGGTATGGGAGCATTGGTTGGTATGCTTTCACTGCCTCCTTCTTAGCTAATTTATCACTTTGTGTATAGGTTTCTTGCTCCTGCTTTTGTTCCTTCACCTCTTCTTTTAAGCCTTCTTTGATGTGCTCTTCCTGAGTAATGGCTTCTGTCTCCACTTTCTTCCCACTTCTCAGGGTGATTGCTTTACACTCCTCCCATTTTATGGCTTTTTCTGTGTCTCTTGGGTTGGGTATCGGATCACTTGGAAGAACATTGGTTGGTCGCTCGGCTTGTTTGGCCAATTGCCCCACTTGTCTCTCAATATTCTTCATGATGACCTCATGTTCCTTGTGTCCCTTAGCTAAGGCTTGAGTGGTTTGAGCAAGTGCTTGCAAGGTTGCTTCCAGACTTGAGATTCTGGCCTCATGATGGTCAATTGGAGGTATGATGGGGGTTAATTGTTGTTGGAAGTTGTTGGGTGGATTAGTGTGGTAATTTTGTGAAGTGGATGTTGGTGCAGAGAAGTTATTTTGGTGAGTTTGTGAATTATGATGGGGTGGTTGATATGTGTTTTGTGTTTTTCTATATTGGTTAGTGTTGTTGGCATGGTGATTTTGGTTACTTGTGTTGCGGGTGTGATTGTGGTTGTTGTTCTTTTGCCAATGGTTTTCACCCCACTTTAGATTGGGATGATTTCTCCAAGATGAGTTGTATGTATCACCATGAAATTCATCCTGAGAATTTGAAGTATTCTGCATGTATTGAACTTGCTCTTGTGGTTGTTCAACAGTGGTCCCTTCACCTTGGCCCCATTCAAGTGATGGTTGATTTGTTGTGTTCACTAATGCTAGCTGGAAACCATCCATTCTCTTTGTTATCAGCTCCATTTGTTGTTGGATTTGTTGGTGCATTAACTTGTTTTGTGCCAAGATAGCATCAACACCTTCAAGCTCCATTACACCCTTCTTTGGGGGCGGATTGTGTTGCCTCTCTGATGAGTAATAATATTGATTGTTTGCCACAATCTCAATGAGGTCTTGAGCCTCCTCAGCAGTTTTCATCATGTTGAGTGATCCTCCTGATGAGTAATCTAGTCCTTTCCTTGCTTCTGGACTTAGGCCTTCATAGAAATTTTGGAGTTTGACCCAATCACTAAACATGTCAGGTGGGCATCTTCTCATTAGTGCCTTGTACCTTTCCCAGGCTTCATATAATGACTCCCCATCCATTTGCCTAAAAGTTTGAACCTCTGTCTTCAACTTGATGATCTTTTGAGGTGGGTAGAACTTTGCTAGAAATCTCCTCATCACTTCATTCCAATCATTGAGGCTTTCCTTGGGGAATGACTCTAGCCATTGAGTGGCTTTGTCCCTCAAAGAGAATGGGAATAGCAACAACTTGTAGACATATGGATGCACTCCATTTGTCTTCACTGTATTGCATATCCTCAGAAAAACAGATAGATGTTGATTTGGGTCTTCAAGAGGTCCCCCTCCATAAGAGCAATTGTTCTGTACCAGAGTGATGAGCTGAGGTTTCAACTCAAAGTTGTTAGCCTGAACTGGAGGAGTGGCAATACTACTCCCACAATGTCTTGGGTCAGGGATGGTATACGAGGATAACACCCTTCTAGCTTGTACACCATTGTTGTTGGCCCCTCCAGGATTGTGCATCTCATCCTCCATGACTTGATCTTCTCCCTCTGATTCCTCTGACCCTTCTTCACCAACTATGAACTTTCCTCTTTCTGCTCTCCTTATCCTTCGGCGGGTTCTCTCGTCCTCAATATTATGTCTATTAGCTCCTGACATACACAAACAAAACCAAAATCACAAGTGAAATATTCTAGAACTAGAGTGAAATTGGGGTTAGTGAAACAAAGTATCAAACAGTTAGTGGGCTTAACAAAAACACAAAGAAAAATTGCTTAATCTAAACCACCTTTCACTTAATCATTGTCAATCTTTCCAATCCCCGGCAACGGCGCCAAAAACTTGATACGTAAAATTAAGATTTACGTACAACCGGCAAGTATACCGGGTCGTATCAAGTAATAAGACTCACTAGGAGTGAGGTCGATCCCACGAGGATTGGTAGATTAAGCAACTTTAGTTAAATGGTAGATTTAGTCAAGCGAACATAGTTTTGATTTCATGAGCATTTTGATTTTTGAACATAATTGTAAGAATTTAAATGGCAAAGAATGTAAAGAACTAGAAGATAGAAATAAAGTAAAAGTAAATAGCAGAAACTTAAATTGCAAGAAACTTAAATGACATCAAAAATAAATTGCAAGAAGATAAAGTGCTGAATTCTAAAGAGCATAAGAGTAAGGAATAAAGAAACAGAATGTAAATGACAAGAACAATAAATTGCAAGAATGTAGAAGGGAATTGGGTAATGGGTTTTCAAACACTAAGAACAAAAGAAATAAGGAGTAATGATAGAGAGGATCATTAGGGATCAGAGATGCAAGTGTTCATGAATTGATGTTAGTCAAATCCTTCTCAATCATGGTGTAGATCCATGGCAAGTGGGTAATTGAATCCCAATCTCTTGGTGATTCAATTTCTCTCAACATAACCAATTGCCACTCTCGTGATCTAATTGTTCATGAGAAGAGTTGAAGCTCAATTTCAATCCAGCCACACAATTACCAAAATCTCAACCATGGAAAGTTACATCTCACATACTAACCAAGGTATATTGATTGAGGGAATCATGAAAGGATGAACTCTAAACTGAATCATGTGGCTCATTTCTCAACTTCACCACATAATTCTCATAGATTAACCCCTCTCTCGATGGTGGTTGAATCTTTGAAGAACAAGAGCTTCCTCTTTGGATCAACCTCATGAATTGAGGAGGAAAAGAGGAGTTCATCAATCCATTGTAACTGGCAGAGCTCTTCCCCCTAATGAATGTGGGGTTTAGTGAGTCATTGCTCCAAATTCAACAACAATTGCCATAAATCAAAATTAAACTAAATGTAAAGGAAGAAGAAGAAGAAGAAGAAGAATCAAATGCTTGAAGATTAAGAAAATGAAGAAGAGAAGTTCCAAGATGAACCAAAATTGGTTCTCTGGGTCTTCTCCCGGAAGTGCCACAAGAGTCTCTAATACAAGTGCTCAAAAGTGTGAAAAAGTTCTAAGTGTCAAAAAGTAAAGTAAAAAGTTCCCCCAAGTACAAACTCAATCTCTATTTATACTAGTCCTAAAGCTCTTCCAAAGATCTTCACTTGGGTTAGCAATATGGGCTTCCTCTTTGTTGAATTCTTGGCTCAATTGGAGAAGTTGTTAGCCTTTGTGATGAATAAGGGAAGCAAAGCAAGTTGGCACCAATTCTGGCCCATTGAGGGGCGTTGTTGGCAATAACTCAGGCCTTAGTGCACGTTGGCAACGTGCATGCCAATTTCCTGGAAGTGAGTTTGAGACTTGGGCGTTGCTAGCCCAAGTTGTTGCAAACAACTTGCTCTTCCTCTTCTTGGCTCTACTCTCATGCCTAATGTTGCCCAGAATTTGAGTATCTATCCTTTGCTTCAATATGGACTATCATACATCATTGGAAAGCTCTTGATGTCTTCTTTCCAACGCAACTGGAATCACTCAATTTGGATCTCTGTAGCTCAAGTTATGCTCCATTGAAGGGGACATGGTCAGGCTACTAAAATCGCAGGCGTTTTTGGCAAAAACGCCTTTGTATTTCCACGTTGCCAACGTGCTCAGATTCTGAAGCTCTAAATGAAGCCATCTTTTGAAGCTTCAAATGAATGCCAACCCCATACTATGATATATGGTTGGAAAGCTCTGGATGTCTACTTTCAAATGCCGTTGGAATCACCTCATTTGGATCTTTGTAGCTCAAGATATACTCCATTGAAGGAGGTAAGGTCAGGCTGTCCAGCTCTCCAGCGTTGGCAACTTGGTTGGTGCCTTGTCTTGGCGTTGGCAACGTGAATGATGCATGTCCCTGGCGTTGGCAACGTGGCTGGTGCATGTCTTTGGCGTTGGCAACTTGCATGGCATGGCATATGGGCGTTTGGAACTTGGTTGGCACGGCTGGTGGGCGTTTGGAACTTGGTTGGCACCAAGACTTGGTGCCTAGCCAAGCATTCTTGTGTGGCGTTGGCAACGCCATTCTTGAGTTGGCAACGCCAGCTCCTTTTCTTCCAGGGCCAAGCTTGATTGTGTGGCGTTGCCTTCAACAACGCCCATAGTTCTGGGCGTTGGCAACGCCCTCGACACTCCTTCATGGCCCAAGTTTCTTGCTTGTGTGCGTTGCCTTGAATAACGCCTCTTCATTCCCGCGTTGGCAACGCCCTCGAGCTCTCCTTGGCTCAGCTCTTTGCTTGCCTGGGCGTTGCCAACTTGGTGTTGGCGTTGGCAACGTGGTGACATCCTCCCCTGGTGGCTCTGGCGTTGCCAACTTGGTCTTCAAGTTGGCAACTTGCAATGCTTCATTTTCTTGCATTTGGGGCTTAAGTTTCCCTCTGATTTGAGCTTCCATTCCTTGCCACATTATGGACTATTGTATATCGTTGGAAAGCTCTTGATGTCAGCTTCTCAACGCAATTGGAATAATGTTAATTGGATCCTTGTGGTTCGAGATATTCATCCTTGAAGAGGGGAAGGTCAGGCTGCAATTTCCGCTGATTGTGCACTAGCACGTTGCCAACTTGGTTTCCAAGTTGCCAACGTGCTACACCTCCTGGCAGCACCAATTTGGGCGTTGGCAACTTGGAAACCAAGTTGCCAACGTGCTCTCTCATCCTGGTTGCATCAAATGGGCGTTGCCAACTTGAGGATCAAGTTGGCAACATGCATCTCCTTCTTGCTCCAAGGTTTCCTTGCATCATTGTCTTCTTGCTTCATCACCTATCATAAACCAAAGAAATAGCTTCAAAGTCTTACCAATTCATGCACAAATTCCATGAGATTCATTCATACTCATTCATGTATATATTCTTTAAATCATTTGCATGAATTTGGCTAGAATCACATGTTCCTTGGTATTCTCATGCATGAAGATAAAACTCATAAAAGGACTTGTTTATTTAGAGAAAATGAGTGAAACTAAGCTAAAACCAACTAAACTAACTAGCTAATATAGTAAATATGCAAATGCATCAGTGCCTAACGCGACCGCGCGGATTGGAAGCTGCACGAGCGACGCGAATGGGTGGACGACGCGCATGCGTGATACGAAAAAGCTAAGTGAGCCTTTCATTGTTATCAAACTCATTGTAATAGGATAACCAATTTTCAGTCAACAATGAGTTTGATAACAATTGGTAACTCTTGAGTTATCAAACTCATTGTTGACTGAAAATTGGAATTCTTCAAGAATTAATTCGAGTTCCAATAACTCTAGCCTTTCCCAAGGAAAGACTAGGACTTGAGAAATCAAAATTAATTCATCCACTTGACTTACCTTCATAGTTAGAAGTTGACTTAGTGGGAGAAAAATTCAATTCTCATCACAATTGATAAGGATAACCGGGATAGGACCTCCAGTTCTCATACCTTGCCAAAAGCTTTATTAGTTATTATTTTAACGACTTGTTATTTTACATTACTTGTTCAACCCTTTTCAAAACCCCAAAATATACTTTTCCATAACCAATAATAAATCATACTTCCTTGCAATTCCTTGAGAAGACGACCCGAGGTTTAAATACTTCGGTTATCAATTTATTTAGGGGTTTGTTACTTGTGACAACCAAAACGTTTGTACGAAGGGATTTTCTGTTGGTTTAGAATCTATACTCACAACGCGACTATATTTTTATAAAATTCTTTACTAGCAAAAATCCTGACGTCAAAATGGCGCCGTTGCCGGGGAATTGCAAACGTGTGCCTTATTATTGGTTATTGTAAATATTTTTCAAAAAAAAAATATTTTTCTTTTACTTGTTTATTTGTTTTCTCTCTTCCCTCTTATTTCTGATAGCTATTATGAATTCTCACCCCTCTCGCTTTGAGTTTGGTTCTAATTTTGTTGCAAGGAATGGAAGCTATAACAGGACTATGCATCAAGGTCTAAGCAATGAAAGATGGATGGAGCCACGAGGATCTGATCACCCCTTTAGGCAACAACACCTTCCAAGATATCATGGACGAAGACCATTCTATAATGTAGACCAAGATGATAGATATGGTGGACCCCTTTGTAGTTACCAACAAGCCCCATCATATGCCAATAAACCACCTCCTCAACATAGCTTTGAACCACCACACTCACAAGCTCCTTTCCACCATTCACCTCCATATGACCCCAATCCTTATTCACCACACTGATAAACTACTATTTTATGGTCTACAATGTGTTTAATTGTGTGGTTTTATCATGGTCTTTACCCACTTATTCACATAATTAGCATGCATTTATATTTCCTTCCTAAAATTATTACATGATTGAAAACATGCTTCTTTGGTCTTAATTTAGCTAATCTTAATCCTCTTTTATTACCATTCGATGCCTTGATCTGTGTGTTAAGTGTTTCAGGCTTTATGGGGTATGAATGAGTGAGAGATTGGGAAGGAAGCTTGCAAAAATGGAAGGAACACAAGAAATTGAGGAGATGACCAGCGAGAAGTGACGCATACGCGTTAGCGACGCGACCGCGCGGAAGAAAGGAATTCGCAGTGACGCGGTCGCATGGCTCATGCGACCGCGAGGATTGGAAAAGCACAAGTGACGCAGAAGCGTGGACGACACGAACGCGTGGCAAGGAAAAGTGCGAATGACGCGTCCGCATGGATGACGCGATCGCGTGATGTGCGTGATCTGTAGAATTACAAAAGTCGCTGGCAGAGATTCTGGGCCGCATTTCAACCCAGTTTTCGGCCCAGAAACACAGATTAAAGTCAGAGAACTTACAGAGACTCAGGATGCTCTCATAATTCACTTTTTAGGATTTAGATGTAGTTTTTAGAGAGAGAGGCTCTCTCCTCTCTCTTAGGATTTAGTATTAGGATTTTTAGAAATTAGGAATATTTCATCTTCATCTCAAGTTCAATATTCTTTGTATTTATTTATTTTCAATGTTCCATGTTTGGATTGATTTTCTTAATTAATGTTATTTAAGGTATTTCAGTTTATGATTGTTTTATTTATGAATGCTTTTAATTTAATCTAGATAGTTTCCCTTTTGGCTTTGGTTAAATAATTGGTGACTCTTGAGTTATCAAACTCATTGTTGATTGAAAATTGGAATTCTTCAAGAATTAATTTGAGATCCAATAACTCTAACTTTTCCCAAGGAAAGACTGGGACTTAAGGATTCGAATTAATTCGTCCACTTAACTTACCTTCATAGTTAGAGGTTAACAAAGTGGGAGAAAAATCCAATTCTCATCACAATTGATAAGGATAACTAGGATAGGACTTCCAGTTCTTCATACCTTGCCAAGAGATTTTATGATTATTAATTTATTTTCCTTTATGTTTGTGCCCATTGTCCAAATTCCAAAACTCCCAATTTACAAAACTCATAACCAATAATAAGAACACTTCCCTGCAATTCCTTGAGAAGACGACCCGAGGTTTAAATACTTCGGTTATCAATTTATTTAGGGGTTTGTTACTTGTGACAACCAAAACGTTTGCACGAAGGGATTTCTGTCGGTTCAGAATCTATATCTACAACGCGACTATTTTTATAAAATTCTTTACTAGCAAAAATCTCGACGTCAAAAAAAAAATTCAGATTTTTATTTTAAAATTTTTTATCTTATCTTATCTTAGTTTCAATTTTCAAAAATCAAATCATTTTTTTCAAAAATCATATCGTTTTCAAAATCTTATCTTTTTCAAAATATTTTCTTTTTGTTAGTTTTTGTTTTTATTTTCTTCTACTACTATGAACTCTCACCCCTTTGGCTATGAGTCTGGTTACAATTATGTTGCAGGAAGAGAAAATTACAATGAGAATAGGCATCAAGGTTGGAACAATCAAAGATGGGAGGAGCCACAAGGATTTGATCAACCCTCATGGCAACAGCCACCTCCAATGGACTATCAACAACCATTCTGTGATGCATATCAAGGCAATGGCTATGGTGAGCACTCTTTTGACTATCAACAACCACCACCATACGCCTATGAACCCCCTCCTCAATATAGCTTTGGACCACCATACTCACAAGTCCCTTTTCACCATTCACTTCCATATAACCCTAACCCCCAACCACCATACCAACCACCTTATGAGCCATATGAACCATATATAGAAGCACCCCGATTCCAACCAAATTACTCTCAAGAACCACCACCTCAATATTTGCCATCTCCATATCCACCAATCCAAGAGTCTTATGGTCCTACTTATGATACCCAAGCGGAACAAGAATCAAGGGATCGTCTCAAGGAAACAGTGAAAAAATTTCATGCAACCATTCACCAATTAAATCAAGCGATAAGTCAATTAGCTTCCCGACGTTCGGACACTCAAGGAACCTCCATGGCTTCATGTGGACAATCTAATAAAGAACGCAGCACAAAGGAGATACTAGAAACTCCAGTGGACAGTACGGAACATGACTTTGTACTGGAACAAGTAGAGGAAGCTATAATTATCAAAGAAGAATAATTGGTTGAAGACTTAGGAGATGCTGAACCTCCATGGGAAAGTCAAGACATAGAGCCTCCTTCCAAGACAGTTGCATTTGATGTTGAGGAGGGTGTACAACCTCCAAGGCATGTCATGATTAAGGACTTGGAAGAGGTCGATCAAGAGATGGAGACTAAAGAAGCAGAAGCACAACCTCCCATGCCCTTGGTAAGCAATGAAGAAGAGAAGATTGAATTGAAAGAAAGCTACCAAGAGGAAGATGTCAAAATTGAAGAAGCTTACAAGGAGGTGGAAGTTTTCAAAGAGCACAAGGGAGTAGAGCTTGAAATCACCTTGCTAAAGTTATTGGAGACCCCTCCCCCTAAGTTGCCATCATCCTTCACAACATTCAAGTGGGTAAAATTCATATCCTTAGCTTTCTAACCCCACTTGAATATTGGCTACTGGAGACGGATGGTCAACTTAGAGCTCTTTGTGGCATTAAGAGTAAGAGGAAGATGGTCAGTGGTAAGAATTGTCCTACAAAGTTCATTATGGTTGGAAGCTTTAACTTTAAACACAAAGGTTGGTGTAAAGCTCAACTGAATGGGTCTAGGAAGCTATTTAGTCGCTGCAGTGAGAATTCAGATCACCTTTCACCCGGCTGGAAAAATGCAGATCGAGACAAAAATGGGTGTAAAAGTAAGGTTTGGGATCCTGAAATCTGTTCTGACATTTGTCACCCCGGGAGCCTAAGAATCTGTTTGAAGCTTCCTAAGAGCTTTACATGCTTAGTTTGGGACCCCGGAGGCTACTGGAAGTACAAACATTGGTGGGGATTCCTGGATCAGTACAAGCATAAACCACCATAACAGGGAGCTCACCAAATGTCCAACTTAAGGACTTTAACTAAAAGTGCTAAGTGGGAGACAACCCACCATGGTATGATCGTTTCTTTTTCATTTTTATCTAGTTTTATTTGTTTTCGAGTCTTATTTTATCTTATTATATTGAACCTGGAGTTTTGCATAACATTCGTATTAGCATTGCATTCTGCATTTTTCATGCATAAAAAAAAAGGGGCCACGTGACGCGACCGCATCCGCGTCGCAAGGAAAGGGGAGAAAATAAAAACGAACAGAGAGTCACGCTGGAGCGTGGCTGGAGGCGTGCCAGTGGCACAAATCGTCCCACGCGACCGCGTCGCTGACGCGTCCGCGTCACATGGGAATAATGGCCTCCCACGCGACCGCGCGCCTCACGCGGCCACGTGCCCTGATTTTCGATGTAAAAAGGGTGCACAACTAATTATTCTGCGAGAGTGGTGTTGGATTGGTGCTGGACGGACAATCCCTATCACGCAACCGTGTCGCCGACGCGTCCGCGTCATTCCCTTCTAAAGCCCACTCACGCGATCGCATGCCCCACGCGATCACGTCACCCCAAATTTGGCAAATAAAATAATTCGAACAGAGAGTTGTGCAGGCGCGAGGCTGCACTCGCGCCAGAAGCATAACATGTGTTACGCGACCGCGTGACCGATACAACCGCGTCGATTAACTTAATGCGCCTTCGCGCGACCGCGCCACCCACGCGTCCGCGTCGCTTGCGCCGCACAGCTTATCCTAATTTGCCAAATATCTTATCTTTTTTTCCCCAATCCTAATTTTTCCTCCCTCCTTTCTTACTTACTTCTTCTTCCCTTCTTTCCCTTCTCATTCTTCTTATCTTTCATTTTTTTTTACTTAATTGCATATTTCATTCATTTCATTTTAATTTAGTGCATATTTTTCTTTTCTTTTCTAAATTTTTTATTTTCCTTTGGTGTTGATTTTCTTATTTAACTGTTGTATCTTTTCTGGTATAATTTTTAGTGACTTGTTTTACAATGTTGTGGTGATGCTATTTTTCTATCAATGTCAATCTTTTATGATACCTGTATTCCTTTTGCATTGACATGAACTTACATTGTCTTTCATTACCCACTATCTTCCCCATTGTTGTACATTTAGACACTAGACTGAAACAAGAAACATAAAAATATTTTTGGTTTTAAGATTTTATAAATTTTTTTTTGTGCTTTTTCGAAAATTATATGGAAAAGATGATAAAGAGATTCAAAATTTTTAATAAGAATTCCAGGAATCATGCAATGTTAGTCTAAAGCTTTAGTCTAAAAAGATTAGACATGGCTAGCCAAGCTTCAGCAGGACATTGCATTCAAGAGCTAAATTGATGAGAATCAATCAGCTTTGGTGATGATGAAAACATCACCTTGAAACTCTAGAATTCATTCTTAAATATTCTGAAGAAAAATACCTAATCTAAGCAACAAGATGAACCGTCAGTTGTCCAAACTCGAACAATCCCCGGCAACGGCGCCAAAAACTTGGTGCGCGGAATTGTGATCATCAATGGCGCCATCAACATGGTACGCTCAATTGCAATCTCAACTCTTTATCACAACTTCGCACAACTAACCAGCAAGTGCACTGGGTCGTCCAAGTAATAAACCTTACGCGAGTAAGGGTAGATCCCACGGAGATTGTTGGTATGAAGCAAGCTATGGTCATCTTGTAAATCTCAGTCAGGCGGATTCAAATGGTTATGGAGGATTAATGATTAAAAGATAAATAAAACATAAAATAAGGATAGAGATACTTATGTAAATCATTGGTGAGAACTTCATATAAGCGTATGGAGATGCTTTGTCCCTTCCGTCTCTCTGCTTTCCTACTGTCTTCATCCAATCTTTCTTACTCCTTTCCATGGCAAGCTGTATGTTGGGCATCACCGTTGTCAGTGGCTACAGTCCCGTCCTCTCAGTGAAAATGTTCAACGTGCTCTGTCACAGCACAGCTATTCATCTGTCGGTTCTCAATCATGTCGGAATAGAATCCAGTGATTCTTTTACGTCTGTCACTAACGCCCCACAATCGCGAGTTTGAAGATCGTCACAGTCATTCAATCCTTGAATCCTACTCAGAATACCACAGACAAGGTTTAGACCTTCCGAATTCTCAAGAATGCCGCCATCAATTCTAGCTTATACCATGAAGATTCTGATTAAGGAATCCAAGAGATAAACATTCAAGCCTTGTTGCTTGTAGAACGGAGGTGGTTGTCAGGCACGCGTTCATAAGTGAGAATGATGATGAGCGTCACATAATCATCACATTCATCATGTTCTTGGGTGCAAATGAATATCTTAGAACAAGAATAAGTTGAATTGAATAGAAGAACAATAGTAATTGCATTGATACTCGAGGTACAGCAGAGCTCCACACCTTAATCTATGGTGTGTAGAAACTCCACCGTTGAAAATACATAAGAACAAGGTCTAAGCATGGCCGAATGGGCCAGCCTCCCAAAGAGGGTTCAATCATAAAAACATGATCAAAAGATCCCCAATACAATAGCAAAAAGGTCCTATTTGTAGAGAACTAGTAGCTTAGGGTTTACAAAGATGAGTAAATGACATAAAAAATCCACTTCCGGGGCCACTTGGTGTGTGCTTGGGCTGAGCATTGAATCTTTCATGTGTAGAGACTTTTCTTGGAGTTAAACACCAGCTTTTGTGCCAGTTTGGGCGTTTAACTCCCCATTCTTGTGCCAGTTCCGGCGTTTAACGCCAGAATTCTTGAGCTGACTTGGAACGCATTTTTGGGCCATCAAATCTCGGGCAAAGTATGAACTATTACACATTGCTGGAAAGCCCAGGATGTCTACTTTCCAACTCAATTAAGGGCGTGCCAATTGGGCTTTTTTAGCTCCAGAAAATCCACTTCGAGTGCATAGAGGTCAGAATCCAACAGCATCTGCAGTCCTTTTCAGCCTCTGGATCAGATTTTTGCTCAGGTCCCTCAATTTCAGCCAGAAAATACTTGAAATCACAAAAAAACACACAACTCATAGTAAAGTCCAGAAAAGTGAATTTTAACTAAAAACTAATAAAAATATAATAAAAACTAACTAAAATATACTAAAAACAATGCCAAAAAGCGTATAAATTATCCGCTCATCAGCTATACTCAAAACTTAGAATGCATAAATATGTAGTAAACACAGTTAATGGGAAGTTAGATTTTGTATTTTAATTAAATGGATTGTCTCAAATTAGGTGGAAAGTTTATGTTAATTAAGGATTCAGATTTTTAGTCCACTTGGCCAAATACAATCCTACCTTGACCCTAACCCCATTACAACCCTTAAAAGACCTCTTGCTTTGTGTATTGGTGCATTAAATTTTTGTTGATTGTTAGATGAAGAGCAAGCTATAGAAAGCAAGATTAGCAGAGAATTGAGAGAATTGACCCTAGACACTTGAGAGTTAGTATGATATACACTACTAGTAAGGGTTCAGTGCTTAATTCTATGTTCCCTGCTTTTGTGAGCTATCTTCTTCTTGCAAGTTATTTATATCGTATTTTGTGATTTGAATTAGTGAAATCTAGTTCATATTTATTCTTGAAAGATTTATTTACTTTTTCACCAAGTAGGTAGAATCATTTTAGCATGTAGTTGCATTCACATCCATAGGTTGCATTGCATGAGTATTGCCTTTCCCTACTCATTTATTTTGGTCTCCTTGAGTTTAGCATGAGGACATGCTAATGTTTAAGTGTGGGGAGGTTGGTAAACTACTATTTTATGGTCTACAATGTGCTTAATTGTGTGGTTTTATCATGGTCTTTACCCACTTATTCATATAATTAGCAAGCATTAATTGGTAACTCTTGAGTTATCAAACTCATTGTTGACTGAAAATTGGAATTCTTCAAGAATTAATTCGAGTTCCAATAACTCTAGCCTTTCCCAAGGAAAGACTAGGACCTGAGGAATCAAAATTAATTCATCCACTTGACTTACCTTCATAGTTAGAAGTTGACTTAGTGGGAGAAAAATCCAATTCTCATCACAATTGATAAGGATAATCGGGATAGGACCTCCAGTTCTCATACCTTGCCAAAAGCTTTATTAGTTATTATTTTAACGACTTGTTATTTTACATTACTTGTTCAACCCTTTTCAAAACCCCAAAATATACTTTTTCATAACCAATAGTGAATCATACTTCCCTGCAATTCCTTGAGAAGACAACCCGAGGTTTAAATACCTCAGTTATCAATTTATTTAGGGGTTTGTTACTTGTGACAACCCAAACGTTTGTACGAAGGGATTTTCTGTTGGTTTAGAATCTATACTCACAATGCGACTATATTTTTATAAAATTTCTTTACTAGCAAAATCCTGACGTCATAGCGATCCCTTCTGTAGTTGGGAACTTCATGCATAGATGTGGAGTTGAGACTACTGCCCCGAGCTGATTTAGTATTGTCCGACCTATTAAGGCATTGTAGGCTGAGCTCACGTCGACCACGGTGTAGTCTATGTTGACTGTTCTTGACCGGTTTCCCTTTCCAAGGTTGTGTGTAGCGAAATATATCCAAGTGGTTGGATTAGAGTGTCTTCTAATCTGAATAAGCTGTTCAGATATGCTCTGAGCTCTTTTTCTCCCAGGCCGAGTTTGTCGAAGGCGGTTTTGAACAAGATGTCAGCCGAGCTTCCCTAGTGGTGCACGAAATTGTGATACACAATGGCGCGGACAACTTGGTACGCACAATTGTAATCTCAATTCTTTTTCACAACTTCACACAACTAACTAGCAAGTGCACTGGGTCGTCCAGCTAATAAACCTTACGTGAGTAAGGGTCGATCCCACGGAGATTGTCGGCTTGAAGCAAGCTATGGTCACCTTGTAAATATCAGTCAGGCGGATTCAAATGGTTATGAAGTTTTAATAATTAAAAGATAAATAAACAGAAAATAAAGATAGAGATACTTATGTAAATTATTGGTGAGAACTTCAGATAAGTACATAGATATGCTTTGTTCCTGTTGATTCTCTGCTTTCCTACTGCCTTCATCCAATCCTTCATACTCCTTTCTATGGCAAGCTGTATGTTGGGCATCATCATTGTTAATGGCTACTTCCCGTCCTCTTAGTGAAAATGGTCCAAATGCGTTGTCATCGCACGGCTAATCATCTGTCGGTTCTTTGATGAGCGGATAATTTATACGCTTTTTGGCATTGTTTTTAGGTAGTTTTTAGTATGATCTAGTTACTTTTAAGGATGTTTTCATTAGTTTTTATGCTAAATTCACATTTCTGGACTTTACTATGAGTTTGTGTGTTTTTCTGTGATTTCAGGTATTTTCTGGCTGAAATTGAGGGACCTGAGCAAAACTTTGATAGGAGGCTGACAAAGGACTGCTAATGCTGTTGGAATCTGACCTCCCTGCACTCGAAATGGATTTTCTGGAGCTAAAGAACTCCAAATGGCGCGCTCTCAACGGCGTTGGAAAGTAGACATCAAGAGCTTTCCAGCAATATATAATAGTCCATACTTTATTCGTGATTAGACGACGTAAACTGGAGCTCAACACCAGTTCCATGCTGCATTCTGGAGTCAAACGTCAGAAACACGTCACGAACCAGAGTTGAATGCCCAAAACACATTACAACTTGGCGTTCAACTCCAAGAGAAGCCTCAGCTCGTGGATAGATCAAGCTTAGCCCAAGCACACACCAAGTGGGCCCCGAAAGTAAATTTATGCATCAATTACTTATCTCTGTAAACCCTAGTAGCTAGTTTAGTATAAATAGAACTTTTTACTAGTTTATTAAAAGTCTTTTGATCATTCGGTCTGGTGACCACGTTTGGGGGCTGGCCATTCGGCCATGCCTGGACCTATCACTTATGTATTTTCAACGGTGGAGTTTCTACACACCATAGATTAAGGGTGTGGAGCTCTGCTGTACCTCAAGTTTCAATGCAATTACTACTATTTTCTATTCAATTCGATTTATTCCTGTTCTAAGATATTCGTTGCACTTCAACTTGATGAATGTGATGATCCGTGACACTCATCATCATTCTCACCTATGAACACGCGTGACTGACAACCACTTCCGTTGGCGCATATCTCTTGGATTCCTTGATCATAATCTTCGTGGTATAAGCTAGAATTGATGGCGGCATTCATGGGAATCCGGAAATAACCTTGTCTGTGGTATTTCAAGTAGGATTCCGGGATTGAATGACTGTGATGAGCTTCAAACTCCTGAAGGCTGGGCGTTAGTGACAGACGCAAAAGAATCACGGGATTCTAGTCCAACCTAATTGAGAATCGACAGATGATTAGCCGTGCTGTGACAGAGCATTTGGACCATTTTCACTGAGAGGATAGGATGTAGCCATTGACAACGGTGATATCCTACATACAGCTTGCCATGGAAAGGAGTAAGAAGGATTGGATGAAAGCAGTAGGAAAACAGAGATTCAACAGGGACAAGCATCTCCATACGCTTATCGAAATTCCCACCATTAATTACATAAGTATTTCTATCCTATTTTTATTTATCTTTTAATTATCTAATCCAATCACATTTGAATCAGCCTGACTGAGATCTACAAGATGACCATAGATTGCTTCATACCAACAATCTCCATGGGATCGACCCTTACTCACGTAAGGTATTACTTGGACGACCCAGTGCACTTGCTGGTTAGTTATGCGAAGTTGTGACTAAGTGTAATTCACGTGTGAGAGCTACCAAATTATTGGAGCCATTGTTGATGATCACAAAATCCGTGCACCATTCTCGATCATGTTGGAATAGAATCTAGTGATCCTTTTGCGTCTATCACTATGCCCAACACTCGCGAGTTTGAAGCTCGTCACAGTCATCCCTTCTCAGATTCTACTCAGAATACCACAGACAAGGTTTAGACTTTTTGGATCTCAGGAATGGCCGCCAATAATTCTAACTTATACCACGAAGACTCCGATCTTTCGGAATGGAGGCATATACGCTCGATCTAAGGTAGAACGGGAGTGGTTGTCAGGCACGCGTTCATAGGTTGAGAATAGTGATGAGTGTCACGGATCATCACATTCATCATGTTGAAGTGCAAGCGAATATCTTAGAATAGAAATAAGCATGAATTGAATAGAAAATAGTAGTACTTTCCATTAATACTCGAGGAACAGCAGAGCTCCACACCTTAATCTATGGTGTGTAGAAACTCTATCGTTGAAAATACATAAGTGAAAATAGGGTAGGCATGGCTGAATGGCCAGCCTCCCAAAACGTGAACAATGATCCCAAGATTCCAAGATTAAAATACAATAGTAAAAGATCCTATTTATAATGAAATTAGCTACTAGAGTTTATAGAAATAAGTAAATGATGCAGAAATCCACTTCCGGGCCCACTTGGTGTGTGCTTAGGCTGAGCATTGAGCTTTACACGTGTAGAGGTCTTCCTTGGAGTTAAACACCAGCTTTGGTGCCAGTTTGGGCGTTTAACTCCAACTTTTATGCCAGTTCTGGCGTTTTGACGCCAGAAAATGGCAGAGAGCTGGTGTTTTGATGCCATTTCACGTCATCAAAACTCGCGCAAAGTGTGAACTATTATATATTGCTGGAAATCCCTGGATGTCTACTTTCCAACGCAATTGACAGTGCACCATTTGGAGTTCTGTAGCTCCAAAAATCTACTTCGAGTGCAGGGAGGTCAGAATCCAACAACATCTGCAGTCCTTTGTCAGCCTCTGAATCAGATTTTTGCTCAGGTCCCTCAATTTCAGCCAGAAAATACCTGAAATCACAGAAAAAATACAAAACTCATAGTAAAGTCCAGAAATAGAATTTTGCATAAAAACTAATAAAACATCCAAAAAGTAGCTGGATCCTACTAAAAACTACTAAATAATGCCAAAAAGCGTATAAATTATCCGCTCATCACTGGTCCACCAGTGTGTGGTGGAGGTTAGCGTTGGCCAATATGATAGTGATGACCATGGGATCATCATATCCTGAGATGACGCGGCTGCATCCTCTTTAGTGAAAGTAATAGTAGGGAGGTCGGGTGCTTCTTCTCTTCCTTCGACGTGATCACTTCTTTGAGGTGTCTTTTTTAGATGATTTGGAGATTCCTCCTCCCGCAAATCCTCCATGTATCATCTGAACATGCCTCTCCGGGGTACGAGGTGGTCATTCTATTCGCCC